>NW_027505035.1:60000-70000 GCF_021521415.1 Bidens hawaiensis | reverse complement strand
TCAATTCCAGTCCAACTATCTATAGAAAACCTTTCTTCTTTATAGAATTTATTATAGATATTATAGATTCATTGCTAGGATTTTGACATGTGTATATCTAGAATTCAACTTAATTTATTGATCATTACATATAATTCAATTAAGATATTGTATGAAAGTATGATTTCTTCTAGTCTCCTTTAAGAATTGGAGGATTTTTGATTGAGTGGAAAAAGAAGGATTTTTTTGTCTACCTTACTTTCTTCATTTTTCCTTATATCAATAACTCAATCAAAATGCAATTATCTCGACGAAAAAAATGTCTGTTATGCTTAATATCTTTAGTTTGATCTGTCTTAATTCTGCCCTTTATCCGAGTAGTCTTTTCTTCGCCAAATTGCCCGAAGCCTATGCTTTTTTGAATCCAATCGTAGATGTTATGCCAGTAATACCCCTGTTCTTTTTTCTTTTAGCCTTTGTTTGTCAAGCTGCTGTAAGTTTTCGATAAGATCTTTAATAGTATCTTATAGAATTCATGTAGAATTCATGATTTATTCGAGAAAAATGATAACATTTGATAAGATCAAATAAGTCTGACAGTATGAACCTTCAATTCAAACATTGAAATGATCGAATAGCCGTGAGAAATCCGGCTCGCTCCATTTCCCGATTTTAATCCTTTTTCCTTTCCGGCAAAATACCTTATTAGCTTAGGGTCGCTTACAACATCTAATTGGGGGTATGAAAGTGATTTCTGGTAATCAAAGACTCTTTTGAAAAATTTCAACTTCACAACTTCATTTGAATTTCTGAACATTATTTTCTATTTTAGAATTCATTTCTTGGTGTCAAAATAAGATATGTTATATAAAATTGAGGATCTATTATCTTTTCTTTTCTCTCGTTTTTCTTTTTCAAAAAATGATCTTGGAGGTTGTGTAATGCTTACTCTCAAACTTTTCGTTTACACAGTAGTAATATTCTTTGTTTCTCTCTTCATCTTAGGATTCCTATCCGATGATCCAGGACGTAATCCTGGACGTGAAGAATAAATTGTTTTTCTTGCTTTATTTTATAATTTTCTTCATATTTTTATTTTCTTTTAGCTATTCCACACACTTAACTAGAAAAAAAATAGAAAGTCATCAACGGAAAGAGAGGGATTCGAACCCTCGGTATGAATAACTCGTACAACGGATTAGCAATCCGCCGCTTTCGTCCACTCAGCCATCTCTCCCAATTGAAAAAGATAATTACTATGTTACATTACACATCAAGTAAGGATTAAATTAAGTATTTCTTTCACATTCTTTATCGTTATTATAGAATTAGCAATTCCATTTAGATGCTCGAAAGATCAAAATAGAAAGATAAAAAAAGAAGACCTTCTTGCTTTTATTTTATTCGAGGTGCCTTTTTGGCCTGGCCCGATCAATACCCAGCCGGGCCTTTTTTTGTTACAAAAAATTCCCTTCATTTTTTTATTTATAGGCAACATACTCTAAATAGCCAATTTAGTACCCGTGTAACAATTTCCGTTCTGGGGTTTACATATACTTATCATTTTTGTTATAATGGAAATTGAGAAGGATTTTTGATTCAAAAGAATAAATCAAGAAAAGGATAAATCAAGTATGTATCAATTTGTATTTTCTTATGTCGTTTGGCAAACCAAATTTTAGATTCAAATCCAAGAATCATTGACGAATTTTCAGTCAACGAATATCCCGTTTGTCATAAATTTTGGTTTTTTTGAGTGAAAATATACATTTGATTTTTCAATAGAAAAGTGAGGGGAAGCTTTTTGGCATTGTGTGTTTTGAGATACTATACAATCAATCGAAGGGACAATCAAAAGGGGAAAAGGGTTTTTTTCTAATTTTGATAAGTTTAGTTAGAAAAAGGATTCAAAAGGGGATGCAAGTACAATAAACTAAAATTGGGTAATCCAACAAAAAAGGTAAAAATTTCTGCTATTGTGTATCGTTTTGGCGGCATGGCCGAGTGGTAAGGCGGGGGACTGCAAATCCTTTTTCCCCAGTTCAAATCCGGGTGCCGCCTCATCAGCAAACGAATCGGAATCTCTTATTCTGTTCTGCTGATATAACTCAACCTAATTTTACCCAGCCAGAACAGAATAAGGGGACTGTTAATACTTGGTTGATTCTAAACATCCGTTCTGGGGATTTTGTAAAAGATTGGAAATCGGAAATCTTTGAATCCAAAATGAAAAGAAAGATTTGATTTTAATGTTTGATTTTAATGGTCGAAGCAAGACTTCCCGATTCCTTTCTACTACTAATGTAATGTCTACTTATTGGGTCTTGATTGGAGATAATTTAACTACTGGTCGGGGGAAGTTCTTTCTATTTCTATACTGTATAATCTACATATATAGGCTCGCGAGAATCTCTGAGTGTTCAGGCATTCAATCACTATTAGATTGAGATGGATAATTTATAGAAAAAAATATGAAAAAAATGATTCTTTTTTTTTTAACCTCTCGTCAAAAGTATAATATACTATCTCCCAACTCCTTCAGAGAGACAATCGGGAAAGGGTACGGATTAGATCAAATAGGAAAAAGTTTGTAATAGATAGCAATTGATTTATTTTTACTTTGAAGGGCAAGAAAAAAAGGAATGTGCCCTCTTATTTTATTACTAGATGTTCCATTAGTAACATTCCTTTGTAGTTTTGATTTTTTATTTTACTTGTGTTTAGTCTTTCCCGATTATAAATCATATAGAAATTTTTGAAATGGATTTTTTGATTGGTTCATCAATAGTGTTCGCCCAGAATCCCTTTTTGACTCTGGACCATTTATTCTACTATTATTAGTGAGCAATAATGGAATAATTCTATCATAGAGATAAGGGACATAATTCACATGGATATAGTAAGTCTCGCTTGGGCTGCTTTAATGGTAGTCTTTACATTTTCCCTTTCACTCGTAGTATGGGGAAGAAGTGGACTTTAGAAGCACTCCTAATTTAGTTGAGGAATGAAACGGTATCAATTGTTTTATAGATCGTTCTGCAACGCATTTTTGATTTGAATTGAAATCATTTTCAAATCAAAATATCTTCGTTTCCAAATTCCATTGGATTATAGTGGATCAATGTATTCTATAACAGTAAAACAAAACAATTATTTCAGATTCATCGGAATAAATAGATGTATCAAAGAAATAGAATTGGGTCCTACGTAAATTCCATATATGGATTAATAACTACATATATTGAAGATGGAAGCTAATATAGTATACCAACTTTATTAGAAACAATTTTATACACTACTATAACACTAATAGAGAGTATGATAAGTAAGAAATCAATTTCTTACTTACCATACTCTCGGATCTCATAGAATACCGCCGATTAAAGCCCGTTGATTTCATTTAAGGCGCAAAACAAAAATAGAATACTTTTCATTTGATTTCTTCAACTATTGATAAGAATTCAGAAGTTAAGTTTCATTTAAAGTAATTAATCATTTTGACTGGCTGTTTTTACGTAAATTATAAGTAGAAAAGCAGTAGGAATTAAAATGAACAGTGCAGTAGCAATAAATGCAAGAATATTTACTTCCATAATCTCATTGTTTTTTTTTTTCAAAATAACTCGGGATTTAATCCCATAGAGATGATAAATCTTTCACCTGTCAATTCAATGAATGCATTACCTATCGATGATCTTGAATCGGATCAATATCATGAATAACAATATCTGAGCTATTAAATTAATTCGTCGTCGAGAATTGAATAGTATAACATACGAACATCTTTTATCCATACTGAATCAAAAATGGGATTCCCGGACCAATCAAAAACCCCTTTACTTTATTTATCCTTCTTTTCTTTATTTTCTATAACCTACCTTCCTTAGGTCTTCCTTATAGAACCATCAAACGAACTCTAACCACCCGCCCCAACTACAAAAACCCAACAAACAATACAAGCGAAGTGGAAAAAGAGAGGAATTAGGTTCTAAATTTTAATGATCTAAATTTCTTTGGAAGACAAATCAGTATGAGAAAGATGAGTCGCGGGAGAAAAGATGGAATATTCTATCAACTTCACTATTTTAGTTATTTTTTAGTTTAGGGTTTGTTCTTTCTTCGACAGAATCCTGAAAAAAAGAAGGGAAACCCCTTCGGAATTCAATTATGCTCTCTGTCCCTTCTTTCATAGAAAATCGAGAGGCGAATTGATGTACTTATTGGATCCGTCGGGACTGACGGGGCTCGAACCCGCAACGTCCGCCTTGACAGGGCGGTGCTCTTGCCTATTGAACTATAATCCCAGGGAAATAAGAAGAGATCTATGATTTACTTAGCCTACATCTGTGTTCGAACTCCTTCTTAAATAAGATCGAATTGAACCAACATCTTTTCATATAGTTTTATTGCTCCATATTTGCATGAAAATACAATAGATGAATAGTCATTCGACGAAAAATCATTTATTTGAATTTTGAATATTGTATTTCCTATCAGGAATAAGCATATAAATACAATCACTAGAATTATTAACTAATAAGAAGTGTGAGTATTGAAATAAGGATTTGTTCTCTCCACAAACCTACGAACAATTTTTTCGTAAAATCTCATCTAATAACTAATAATAAGTTAAGTTTCTATGACAATACGAATACGGAACAAAAAGGACAATATGCAGGATGGGTAGAAAGAGTTGTGATACATGTCTCGATCCAGGGAAACTACAGGATCTAAAAGAATATCCCAATCCTAAGGATCCATAGGATTCATTGTGGATCCAATACAAAAATAGAAAGATTTAAGTTGTTTAGTCTTCGAGTTTTTATTTGAAATTTTCTATATCTATATAAGTATTTCTATATCTATATAAGTATGCAAAATATATGCATGTTGGATTCGGCCCAATCTTTTTAGTAAAAGATTGGGCCGAATTTCATTGAAATTCAATGAAGAGAACGAACGTTATATCTTCTTATCCTTATCCAAAGTATCCGTTGCTTGGAATTTAATCAATAGTATCCACCGGAGCGAATTCAAATTTGATCTCCTTCCATACTTCACAAGCAGCAGCTAGTTCAGGACTCCATTTGGTAGCCTCACGGATAATTTCATTACCCTCAACAGCAAGATCGCGTCCTTCATTACGAGCTTGTACACATGCTTCTAGAGCTACTCGATTAGCTACAGCACCAGGTGCATTTCCCGAAGGGTGCCCTAAAGTTCCTCTACCGAACTGTAGTACGGAATCATCCCCAAATATCTCGGTCAAAGTAGGCATATGCCAAACGTGAATACCTCCCGAAGCTACAGGCAGAACACCTGGTAGAGAGACCCAATCTTAGGTGAAAAAAATACCGCGACTTCTATCTTTTTCAATAAAATCATCACGTAGTAAATCAACAAACCCCAAAGTGATGTCTCTTTCCCCTTCAAGTTTACCTACTACGGTACCGGAATGAATGTGATCTCCACAAGACATACGTAACGCTTTAGCTAGTACACGGAAGTGTATGATTCTTCTGTCTATCAATAACTGCATGCATTGCACGGTGGATGTGAAGAAGTAGGCCATTATCTCGGCAATAATGAGCCAAGCTAGTATTTGCAGTGAATCCCCCTGTTAGGTAGTCATGCATTACGATAGGATCTCCCAATTCTCTGGCAAATATAGCCCTTTTCATCATGTCTTCGCATGTACCCGCAGTAGCATTCAAGTAATGCCCTTTGATTTCACCTGTTTCAGCTTGTGATTTATAAATAGCTTCGGCACAAAATAAGAAACGGTCTCTCCAACGCATAAATGGTTGGGAGTTCACATTCTCATCATCTTTAGTAAAATCAAGGCCACCACGAAGACATTCATAACAAGCTCTACCGTAGTTTTTAGCGGATAACCCCAATTTAGGTTTAATAGTACATCCCAACAGGGGACGACCATACTTATCGATCTATTATGCGCCTCTGCATCTAGCACTGGGTAGACCTCATACAATAATTGTCCTAGCTCTACCGTATCTTTTGTTTCATTTCTTCTGCAATAATCACAAAAACTTCTTTTATTATGGATCTACTACCAGAAATTCAATGCGTAATCTCAGCATTCAATGTGTATTCCTGAATAATCTCATTTTTCAATTATTGAATCATTTCATTTTACCAAGTTCAATGTTAGCGAGATTAGTCAACATTTTTATGTTTCGATGCAACAGCAAGATTTTATTTTTAACAAGTAGTTTTGTTGGTTGGATTATTGGTCTTGGATAATTGGTCAAGGTCAAGACTGAATTAACGACTTAAAGACTGAATTAACGACTTAAAGAATACTTCAATTTTAATTAAATTTTAAAGAATACTTAAAGATTCAAAAAGTAATAAATTAATAAAAAGATTGATACATAAGAAAAATAAAAGAACAAATAAGAAGAAATGCGTCCACCCCCTACCGATTTAAAAACCTCTGCTACAAAGAAACTCATAAAACCAACTCCGTTTGGAATTCCATCAATTATTCGTCTATCAAAAAAATGAGTGAATTCGGCCAATTTTCTCATCCCTGCAGTCAAGAATGTTCCATAAAAAGCATCTATGTAACCCCGATTATATGACCAATCATATATAGCATTTTTGATTTTGTCAGAAAAAATTCTCTTAGGACCCATTTTAACAAATGAATTAATTAAGTCCAAATTTTGAAAAGATGAATAAACAGGCTTATATAAAAAGAATGCTATAAATATTCCGAAAGAGGCTATACTGACTGAAAAAACTGCATCTTTACAAAATTCATACCAATCTATTGAATTGTTTGAATTTTTATGTAAAAGATTTATAGACTGGGTTAACCATTTGGATAATATATCCACATCTTGATTGAAAGGAATTCCTAAGAATCCAACAAACAAAGTAAATAGAATTAATATAAGTATTGGGAATAACATCGTATTATCCGATTCATAAAGATAAAAAGAAGTCTTGGTATTGCCAAAATTTGAAATAGAAAGAAAGGGTTGGATCAGATTTCTCACACTTTCATCCATTTTATATGCTTTATTTGAAAAAAAAAGAAGGACGTCCACTCTTCTTCATTTTTAATAATTTTACCAAACGAAATTTTTTGTTACTTATTTTTGAACCTTCTTTACCCATAGAGATATTGAATCCAAGGGAGTATTCCTTTTTCCACTGTAATTTTGAAAATGAACGTTTAAATGCCCTTCAAAAGTAAGTAAATAGATCCGACACATATAAAATGCGGTTAATCCCGCCGTGGACCAAGCTATTATTGCAAAAATAGGTGAATACAACCAACTATCATTAAGAATTTCATCTTTGGACCAAAAACAAGCAAGGGGTGGAATACCACAAAGAGAAAGTGTACCTAATAAAAAAGAATTTTTAGTAATTGGTACATGTTTTGTTAAACCTCCCATAAGCACCATATTCTGACTTTTTTTTGGACAATATCCAACAAGAGTTTCCATTGAGTGAATAACGGATCCCGATCCTAAAAACAATAATGCTTTGGAGTAAGCATGAGTAATCAAATGAAATAAAGCACTGCGATAAGACCCCATACCTAAAGCTAACATCATATAACCCAATTGAGACATTGTGGAATAGGCTAAACCCCTCTTAATGTCTTTTTGAGCAAGAGATAAAGTAGCTCCGAAAAAAACTGTTATTATCCCTATCAAAGAGATAAAATTCATTATGTGGGGTATAACTATGAAAAGAGGCATAAGTCGAGCTACAAGAAAAATTCCCGCAGCTACCATCTTAGCAGCATGTATAAGGGCCGAAATAGGAGTCGGCCCTTCCATTGCATCAGGTAACCATACATGAAGGGGAAATTGCGCAGATTTAGCAATCGCACCGGCAAATAATAGAACAGCGCACAAAGTAACAAACACAAAATTGACTTCATTATTAGAAATCAAGTTATTGAATATTTGGAATAAGATATTCAATAAAAAATTAGGTTATAGTAGATAAAATGAAGTATTCAGATGTAATAGGCAAATTTACAGCACCAGAATACACATGTATAGGAGTATTAAACTAAAATATATTTTTAGTTTATAAACTTATACTCCTCAGTGACCAAATATTTTATGATAAAGGGGAATATTATAGTTATAAACTATAATATTTTGGTCAATCTTTTATAACTAATTTTTTATTTATAGAATTTATAAAGTTCTAGATGACTAAAAGATCGGAAAATTTTGACAAGATATTGTTATATAATATCTGCACTTTCATAAAATATTATCAACATTACTATTAATTTATAAAAGTTGATAAGTTGATTTAGTATTGTTATAAAAATCTTTTAGTCATATTGAATAAATTAAATTGTGTAAAAGATATTAATTTTACCAAAAATTAGTCCAAAAATTAATATTTGGTTATAAATATATTATAGTTGACAAGATCGGTTTAGTAGGCGTTTTCTTTTATGGTTCATATTCCGAGTTGGGTTCATCCCTGTAGTAATAGGATGAATTGAGTTGTATACATGAAAGCGTAAGAACTCAACGGATTCCCTTCTTTGTTTGTCTGATTTGAGGGAGAAGGTCCCGTTGAGTTCTTAATAATTAGAAGATTTTTTTATAAGTTCATTGAATAAGTTCTATTTACTCAATCAATTTTCCCCTCCTCTTTTGTTTGTCCACCACTTTAATAGTATTTTATATTTATAGTATACGTAATTATGTATACGTAATTATTTATTATGATAAGATAATATAATAATAAGAAAAAAATACGTAATAACTCTAAAAAACGTTCTGATACGTCTCTAAAAAATCGAAAAAAAAACTAGAAATGTTTGACGAACAATATAAAGATAAAGAATCATTATTATTTCGACACAAGAAAAGGGTGTGAAAAATCCTTTTCTTGTGTCGAAGACTAGTAAGACGAATAACCCCTCCCAGAAATATTTGTTCCCTTCATTTATCCGTTCTATTTCGCGTTTCCTTTTGGATAGGATCTAGCCAAAGTAAATTGTATTAGAATCAAATGCATTTTATGACATTTCAATCTCACAATAGCAACATAATAACATCACCCCGGTTTTTTGAAAAAAAAAAACAAACAAAAAAAGAAAGAGGGGGTCAAGTCAAACAGTCTTCTTCACAATCTACATACTATGGCTAGGAATATGGTACAAGGAATTACCGGCATCTCGTAGAAAAATAGTATAAAAAGGGCTTTTATAATTTCTTTTTTTATATCATAATTACTAAAAAGAATTTGGTTCTTTTTAAAAACTTGATGTCGATAAATGCGCGAGTTTAGAAATTCATTTCGGACAATTGAACCTTCTCGAACTGCTTCTTTTTAAGAACCAAAAATATTTGTGCCAAAATAACAGATGCGAAGAAGAACAAAAGGCCTTGTACACGTAATGGATCTTGCAGTACTATTTCTGCATCTCCCTGACCAAATCCGCCCACATTAGGATTACTTGTCAACGGTTGATCCAATTTGATAGATTCGCCTTCTGAAACAAGAAGTTCTGGCCTACCTAGTCTAATGGGTAAGCTACATAAGCAATAAATTGACTTTCTTCTCCAGGAACAGGCTCGATGCCATAGCATCGGCCTTTGTAACGATCAAGGCTCGTAAGTCCATCGGTCCATACAGTTGTCCATGTACCAGTGGAAGATTCGGCGGCTACTGCGGCCCCTGCTTCTTCAGGCGGAACTCCAGGTTGAGGAGTTACTCGAAATGCTGCCAAGATATCAGTATCCTTGGTTTCATATTCAGGAGTATAATAAGTCAATTTATAATCTTTAACACCGGCTTTGAATCCAACACTTGCTTTAGTCTCTGTTTGTGGTGACATAAATCCCTCCCTACAACTCATTAATTAATAATTCTCACAACAATAAGGTCTACTCGACATGAATTAGGCGTTAATGAAACTTTTTACAGGAACCTTTCACAAAATTCCCAACTAATAGTAAAATTATCAACTAGTCAGAATGTTTAATTATTAGACCATGGTATTTGA
>NW_027505035.1:0-52500 GCF_021521415.1 Bidens hawaiensis | reverse complement strand
CCCTGATTAATATTTTGAGGAACAGTCTGGGTGTTGTAGCTTGCATTCCCAAACATAGTATTTCCAGGAGTAGCAAATGGAGTGGTCGACGTGTTAGCTTGCATCGGGATAAAGTCTCCCTGGTGCACCTCAGAGGATCCTGCAAACTGCTGAGTCTGAGCAAATGATTGCTGAGGATAAGGGAATTCTGGTGAAGGTACTCCTGAGTAGGGCTGGCAATTGGATACCTGTTAAAGACACGATAAGACCTGTTAATCAAAAAAGTGCGGTATGTGAATTTTTTATTTTCTTAAATAATTGAAATTAGTAGGCTAGACTCCTTCATTATCCCTTATTGGTACACAAAACATAAAACTGTCTTATAGTCATGACATATAAAGTAGTTAAAAGAGTCGTATTCAAGTTTGATATTTGTGTTACGCGCATCGCCTCTTACCAGTTAAGACACGAATTGTCAGCCCTACTCCTGAGGATTCTGCTTGTTGCTGAAATCATGAGGATACCGCCTACTGAAACAACCCTGAGGACCCGGACTGTTGAAACAATCCTGAGGGTCCTCCTTCCTGCGACAATCATGAGGATCCTGCATGTTGCGGAAATCCTGAGTATACCGCCTGCTGATAGGGACCTGAGGATCCTGTCTGATGGAACAATTATGAGGATCTGGACTGTCGAAACGATCCTGAGGATCCTGCATGTTGAAACGGCCCAGCAGGAGATGCATGCAAGTACCCCTCGGATCCAGATGAGTGCAATCCTACAGACCCTGAGTGCTGGAAAAATGAGAATCCAGAGTTGTACGCCATGGTCGACTCCGGATGCACCAATCCTAAAGATCCTGGAGGAGTGAAATCCAGAGATCTCGGGAATAGTGGTGTGAATTCTTCCACCGGCTTCTTGGCTTTCATGATATCTTCAAGTTCCTTCACGAGCATCTGGTTGGTCTTGTTCTGGCGATCCATCTGTTCCTGTAACCGTCTATACATAGACAGAAGGTCGTTGTTAGATACCATGATGGGATCCTAGGGGAACGGTCTCGATCCCGAGAACACGGGAGTAGCAGGTTTCTTCTGAGTGTTGTCAGGTTTCTTCGGGATACCACCAGCAGGAGGATGAGGCATAAGAGGCCTCACAGAGGAATCTGAAGCTGCGGCAGAAGAGGAAACATTCTTCGGTTGGGAAGACATGTTGTGGATGTTGAAAGTAGGGTTTAATTTGATGGTTAATAATGATCAAAGCACCGTTTGCCCCACGGTGGGCGCCAAATTGTTTCGGTCAAAATTAACAAGGTAATTTTGTGATCAAATTCGTATGTGAGGTAGAGTGCTTAATCAAAAATAGGATGAACACAATGATTTGATTTCGAGGGAAAAAACCCTTGATCGTGAAGATCTCCGGCACAAAAAACTCCCGGATGGTGAAAACTATCACCATCAATTTATTGATAACAAAAAGAGTGATTACAAGTGGTGGAGCTGATAATCGGTCATATACTAAGTGTTATAATGAGTGTTGGTAGCTAAGTACGTGAAGTGTGTGTTCTAAATGATCATATCAGCTCGTTTAAATAAACTAAAGAGTACAACTGAAATCCCGAGAAATCCGGAATAAACCCTAGACTAAGTCTCCCATGATCTGTTGTTGCCTACGTTTGAGTTGACGAAACCTCATTAATAGCCGTTGCAAACCCACGTTCTTATTAGCACATTAAACACGTAGTCTTATCTGCAAAACAAACAAAATAATAAAGGACAATTGGATTAGAAAAGTGTAACTTGCACCGGCAGGATAAATTGAAATCCTTAAGTCATGATCAATCCCGAGGATAAAAAATCTACTCCCAACACCTATTTAAATTGAAGTTAAGTGTTTCATGAAAAACAATGTTGAATTGTTGATACGACTGTAAAACAAGAAAAAAGAAAAAAATATCGTAAAACTCCATTCAGTCAATTTATTTGACAACCATTTAAAAGTAAAGATCGATATTTTATATATTAAATAAAAAGATTATGAAAAAGGTGCTAATTAAGAATTAAAGAAAAGGTAGATATTTTTACCTAACCTCTTCTGGCGTTCCTTAACCATCCTAGAATTATCTCGTTGTTTCCAATACGACACTCTAATTTCTCTCACTTTGATAACCACACATACGACAAATGAATTACACGAAGATACGAAGATGTGTCTCAGATACAAATCTTAACTGGAGTCGATTAGGCTTGTAATCTCCATTCTCATTTAGAAATTGGCTCGCATTTAACTCAAGTCACATCGTAACTTGGTGATTTCACTCTTATTATTTTAATGGTTTTTAAGTGTGTTACACAAAGCTTAAATAACAAATTAAACAACGTTAAAATTGCGTAATTCTCAAAAAACGTACAACCCAACTATCAATATAGGTTTTTCTTTTTTTTGAATGAAAGTCAACCAAATGAGATATAGTTAGCTTAAGCTCAACTCTAAAGTTTAAAACTTAGTAGTACCATATAATATCAGTATGACACCTTAGACAAATCTCACATTCTTTTATTTTGTTCGCATGAGAGATATCGAAACATAAAGCACGTCTCATCTTAAATACCGTCAACATTTTGGGTGTATTGGTGTGGACAAGAAGAGAACTACAAAGTTAAGTATCTAATGACTTAATTAGGAAATCTCCATCTAGCTAAAAAAACAAGTGTATAAGCACGTTATTAACAGAACTGTAAACATTGTTTGAAACAATAACATGATTGTGTTAAGCGTTCATCCATTATTGTTTACAATGAGTGGTAATTAACTTTTATTATTAGTTATTTAACTTATAATTAAAAGTTCTATTTTTTCATCTTGTCATTAGTCATGTGGAATTAAATGGATGGTTTATATTGATCCCTACTTTCTGGATAAGAAGCCCTTTATCACAACTTTTTGAGGTAGACCAAAAGTCTCTCTTTTTTTTTTAACAAATATCCTGGCATCTTTTGGTACCAAAATATAGGTAGGAGAAAAGGTCACACAGCTCACATAAACCTTTTTATTTTGGTGTCTATTATGTGGTTATGAGAGAATGATAGCACAAATTGTAACCGACAAAATATTAAACCATTTCTTGTATATAAACGTATACTCCGTAATATTAAACGATAGTACATCTCGAACTACAATACCTATTTAGCCATCATTTTTTATTTCCACACAAACAATTCCAAAGAAAAATCACTTGTTCAAAATAGAAAATAAAGAAGAAATTTTGTTTTAAAAAAAGGTGTCATGCCAAAGTTGGTGGTTAAGTAGCAGAGACAAAGTCTTTTAAATATACAAAGTTCTTGTGTTCGAGTCCCGTAAAGTAAAAGACAAATTTCTTTTTAAATACAAGACACCCACAACAATTATATCCCTCGACTTGTCGTTCTCCACAATTTATAATCAGTTTAACGTCTTATCCTTGACTATTCATCTATTTTGGTGTTTTTATCAAGTTCGTTATCACAATTCTTAATAATTTTTTCCGAGTCCTTCAATTGGTTTCTTTTTTGCTCACTTTCATTTTCGATTTTACTTCTTGCCTTTTAGTTTAAATCTTTAGTTTTAATGAATCCTCTTCATTAGAACCTATTTAGATTTCGATTTTCGAATTGCAAATTTATGTTTAACTAGTAAAATTCCTCACGCGTTGCAACAGGTATTCTATGTGTTACTGGCGTGTACATATATATTTGTCCCAGGGTGTTGCGGCAGGAAATCCGGATGCTTTTTTTAACGTCATAATAATATTATTATTAGATTAGCGAGTAGGCTGAAATGAATAATTACAAAAGTTACATGTGGTCAAGTATTCCCATCTTGCACTATGTCACGTCCCAGTTATATACAGGCTCAACAAAGGACAACATGAGCCTCCATCTGGACCATAATTCCCTGTCCAATTTATTCCGCCTCGCTCTTCATTGAATCCGGTTAAACATGCAATGAAGTTTTTCCATACTGCAAAATCAAATGTAACAAAAAAAATAAAAATTAATTGCCATTGTAATGGAGGGTTTCGTGTAGAAAATGAATACTACGCTGTAAACCAAACCATAAAAAAAAATGATTGATACTTCAAAATGAAAGCTTACTTCCACAAACATTCATCCATATATACATTTATGAAGTTTATATGTACTATTGTTGGTACATTATGCATCCTAATATGTATCATCTGTTACTATTGTTATTTTTTAACTTTGAATCTCTGTACCTTTTCTCTTTTACAATTTTGTCGGATGTTCAAAAGCTCAAGGCTCGATGTTCGGGCTCGTGGCTCGCTCGATAAAAACTCGAATATAACTAGCTAAAAAAAGTTGATTTGAACATCCTGAGGTGAGTTGACTCATTTTTGTAACCGAGCCAAAATCGACCTAGGCTTGGCTCGATCATGGCTCGGCTCGTTAGCTCGATCTTAATCTCGTTTAATTTTTAAAATCGAGCTAGAGCCTTCGTTGAGTTGCCCCGTTAAATTTCGAGCTCGAGCTTGAAACCACCCTGGCTCGACTCGTGAACAGCCATGTGCATAAATCATTTTTCATTTTTAACCCCAACAAATTTTCCACTTTCAACTTTGATCCCTTAGACTTTTCATCTTTTACAATTCTTTAATTTAACATGTCGGTCTAAATTTCCGAGTTAACACTCTGCAAAGCGTGTGTGTGGTTCAACGCAATTACCTCTAAACTTTTCCCCTTTAACATCCATGTCGCAATGCTTTGATCATAAGTCAACTTAGTTATTATTTTATATGTTTTAGGTTCGTCTAATTTTTGCGTGTTAACACGGAAAAACGGGCGTGCGTGGTTTCAACGTTTTTACGTCTACTTTTGTTTGATTTTCTTAATATTTCACAAAAGTTATTAGCGAAGGTGTCAACACTAGTTAGCTTATAATCAACATTTCTAAATCGCTTGGGTAATTTCATATTCCCCATGAAGGCATTTGTGTAATTGAGCTTATTTTACTTTTTTAGGCAACCTTTGATGTGAAACATGAGAATTTTTTTTCTTCCATACACGAACAATAACATTTTGTGGGTTGGGTAAAGGGGTTTGGTAAAAACGCTTGTTTTTTTACTGATTGATAGGGGTCGGGTTAGTTGTATATATAACGGAAGCCACTAACGTTGAGTTCCAACATTTAAATCCTCCATGTTTGCAATACCTTTGTTGTTGTTGGCCATTTGTTTTTATAACTACATGACCCCCCCCCCCCTCCCAAAAAAAAAAGGAGTGGTTTGATCATTATCCGTTGTATTGAAAACATGGGTGGTGTGGCGGATGGTGGTAGGTGACGGTGGCAGTGGTTTAGTGCTTGATGTTGGCGGTGGCAGGTAGCATGTAGTGCGGGTTGTGGCTGTTGGTACGTGGAGGTGGTTTGTGGCGGCGATGGTGGTTTGTTTTCTTTGAAGAAAATAATGACTTATGATGAAAGTTGGAAGGGAATTTTACTCTCCAAATTTGTTCATTTTGAAAGAAAAGTTATGACAAAAAAAGATGTTAATTATTTTCATTTATTTTCTTTCTATTTACTTTCACTATATCCTCGAGAAAAGAAAAAACAAAAGTACATACGTGTGCACTAAACGTGTGACTTTGACTACACAGCTACTATAACTTCCTCATCACATTGACTTTGACTACAAAAGACTCGCCTTAGTCAATAGTCAATACAACCGTGTGTGTCCGGCATAAGGTCACCTATTTGGCTATTTTTATTTAGTTAAAGTGTAATCTTAGGGGGAAGGGGCACCGCGTGATAAGCCACCCATCACGCGTGATGGGTAATTGAACACCGCCGCCGGTCCTTTGTCAAGCGTGATAGGGTATGGTTGCGTGATGGCCATCACGCAAGTGATGGAGTGGAAATCTAGGAGGGAGCCGTTGGATGTATTCGTTGGGGATGGAGGAGCCGTTGAAAGGTGTGTGATGAGAAATGAACATCACCCCTTGTAAATTCATCACATGTGATGGATTTGGGGTTGATGATGTGGCACACTACCATTGGTGGTGGTGTGTGATGAGAAATGAACCACCCCTCCCCCTCTTAGGGGTGTTTAGGATTCTTGTTTTACCTTCTTATAACTTTTCATTAGTTAATAAGTTATAAAAGTGTAACTTATAGAACTTCTTCTCTCACAATATAAGCAATCTCAAACACCTTATTACTTTTCAAAAAATTTATAAATTATAAGTTGGTGAAAATAAGCAATCCCAAACACCCCCTTAATAGTTAATAACTTAATAAACGTGTTTCAAGCATGTTATTATTTTCTATTTCTTTTAAATAGCATAATTTATTACTGATTCTCATTTCCTTAAATTACTAACTGTATAAATTAAATTCTAGGTATCCCATCAAAGTTTCTTTCATTTTTTTTTGTTTTTCATATCATGTATAATTCTAGACGATTTATTAATTAAGTGTTCTCCCAGTCTATTGTAACCCCACGGCAAATTGAATTTTAATAAACCCAATTTAATGAAGTTTGCCGATAATAATCCTGACTTAGAATATAGCTGTCATCAGTCCCAGATTTCACATTATTAGTTTTCATTGGACATTCGTTAACAAAAAAAAACTTAACAACGTTAAGTTTTTTAAATTTCAAATTAATGTTTTGGGGTTTCTGATCGGAATGAGAATATGAATCGATTGATGTAAAAACTTAACTCGAAACGGTGTTACAAACAACTTGATATTTGCTAATTAAAAGTTAAACACGATTAAACACCGGAATTGAAGCATCCTTTAGTTGTTTGGACCACCGTTTTGAAGTAAGTTTTACATCAATCGACTAGTATCCTTATTCCGATCAAAAGCCCTAAAATATCGGCTTGAAATTTGGAAAAAAAACGTAACATCATTAAGTTTTTTTTACGGAGGTTAAATGAAAACAAATGATTTGAAAGTTGGAACCAGTATCAACTATTTTACAAGTTAAGATTATTATTGACCAACATTAAGTTAGAATATTAAAACCCAATTTGCCTAACCCCTACTCGTTAAGAAAATAATGTGTTCACGAACGGTTCGGTTCACAAATACCTACTGAACGAGATTTTATGTTCGTGTTCGTTCAATAAGGAAATTAGTGTGTCCACGAACGGTTCACGAACACATATAAATACAAATAAAATCAGCAGAGCCTAGAGATTTAGATCGATGTACCCATCACTGTGAATAATGATAGCCTGTAAACGAATCAAATGAGCACGGGCAAGGGCATGTTTGTGTTCGTTCATTAAACATAGACACTTAATCGAACAAATAGTTATGTTCATGTTCGTTTAATTAAAAACAGAAATTTGTATTCGTTTATGTTCGTTTGTTTAAAATATAAATGAACATAATTGAACAAAGATAAACAAACATATATGAACAAATGTAAATGAACACAAACAAACATAAACGAACTTAAATGAAAACATTTAAATGAACACAAACTACAAATATAAACCCTTTTAAGCAGATGACTTATCCATAGTATTTAATTATTTTATATTAATACATAAACGAACATAAATAAACAACATAAACGGACATAAATAACCGAACATAAATGAACGAACGGAACATGTTCATTCGTTTAAATAAACGAACAATTTTTTTTTGTTCATGTTCGTTCGTTTATTAAATAAACGAACTTCCCGCCAAAAGATTCACGAACATTTCACCGAACGTTCCGTTCGTTTACAGGCCTATGTATTAGGCTTGGAAATTGCCAGATGCATGGAAATAACGGTATGCATCAATGCATGAGGCGGCCGTAGATCTCCAACAATTATGCTAGAGCAACTACATCACAAGACCTTTGGATTTGACGTGCATATTTTGGCGTAGCAGTCTCTAATAACGACGTGAACATGCTTAGAACATTCACTTCCCATCTCCCATTCATAACCCGATTCTTTAATTTTAAGAACAACCAACAAAAATGAATAACACCACCTATATTACAACCCCTCATGTTTTTATGTGAAAACAAACTAATCCCTTATATTTGTTTTTAACTATTCCCCATATATCTTTTAATGTTTTTTTTGTATGTATGTATGTGAGTGGGTGAAAAAGAAAAATAATAATAAAAAATTCTATAAGAATATTATTTAATTGTATATGACAAATATGAGGAATGAGACATAGGAAATTTATAGTGGTTGTAAAATTCATATTTGTTGTTAAAAAAGTAAATATAAAACTATAAATTTAAATAGTTTATTGTACAGAACAATACAATACATACATACATACACACACACACTTTTTTACGGTGATACATTTAACGGTTATGTAATACATATGTTTATGTGGTTCTTATGATTCTCTACTTTAATTTGATTTTAGATTAAGGGCTCATATATGCATGCAAGCGTCTTTTTCCTTTTTGCTAGAAATACAATATCTTTTGTTTTATGACTACTTGTTAGTATAATATGATGTTATCAATCACTTTAGACCGTTAATAAAACCAAAAACCGGTGAGTAGTGCCCCAAAATCAGTTCCAAGTTTCAAATCAAGTTCAAAGACTACAAGTTTGAATCCAAAAAATGAGATTTGAAGTTACAAAACTAAATAGAGACAAGTTGACGCTCGTTGTTAGGATATAAATGATCGATTAAGTCTACGTAGTTGGTTGCGTCTAAAAACTCAACAAAAGATAAGGTTCTCTTTGAAAACCTCCAAATGTTAGTCTCATCAATCGTAAGTACACAATTATTGTTAAGATCTTGACTAATGGGTTCTAGCTTGAAGTGTCTTATCACTGGTTAGTGAGTTGCAATCCACATATATAAAAAGGAAAAGATGCATTTGGCGGTTTTCTTAAGACGAATGAAATTAAATATGGCTTCCTTGTGAAAATGAATTTTACACAAGTACATTCACCTTATCAATGTGCTATGGACATTTCGAGTATGAAGGGTAACAAAAATGAGTTAAAAGTGTCTGAATGAAGCCGATTATAATTAAACAATGTTTTATGAAAAATAGAACTGATAAGGTTTCCTTCTATTTTTCTGAACAAATTATTATTATTATTATTATTATTATTATTATTATTATTATTATTATTTGTCACCCATTGGAGCCAACTAAAACTTTTGTAAGTTTGTATTGGAAGAGAAGTGAAGATTTGGGATGGAGGCCACAACGTATTTAGTGTGAATCCGATCTCAACTGAGTTTTACCGTAGCGGATCTTCGGGCGATGAGTCTTCCCTAGAACATGAGATGATAGCTTAGACTATGCAATGTTGTCTGCGATAACAAGCGTATGGGGTTTTCTTTTACCATATTGGAGGTAACCGGACTTCATGTTTGATAATTGGCATGTGTGTAGATCGGGATTGGTAAATAAGATGAGAATTTGGGGAGGTGTGATATTTAAAACAAATGATTTTGTGATGAATTCATTAGTGCAAGCTGACACATTTTAATACATGTTTTGGGGAGAGTCAGATGAGCAGTAACGTGGCGTTTTGAGCTATCTAAAAAGGATATTGACCTCTTAGGTAGAATATGTAGAATTGATTCTAAAGGTTTTTTTGTGACAACTCGACTTCTCAAAATCTATATTTTTTTATCAAGAAAACTAACTATTATTATATTATTATTTAATTAATTATATATTATGTAATTATAATTTATTATTTCGGCAAAACTTAACCAACTAAAACTATTTCCTCTTTTTTACCCATATTCAATCTTCAGGGGCTCTAGTGTAACATTTCAGATTTTTCGTATTTGTATTCGTTTAAGTTTAAACCGATTCGGGAATGCAATTCGGATCTTTCGAACTAATTAAAATTTGTATTTATTGGTATTTAACTTGGTTTAGATTATTTTATAATTTCATAATTTTCATTTATGCCAAATAGTTCTTAAAAACCCTTAAAATCAGTTAAAACGGCTAAAAATCGCATTTATAAAAGTAAATGGACTATTTGTTGACCCAAATCTCGAAACTTATGCCCCAAGATAAGTTATATAATATTATAACATGTCCATTTTCTTACCTTAAATAATAAAAACGAATTTTTATTATTAATTGGTTCGATTTTGTTATTAATTGATCATTTTGTTTCCTAATTCGTTTTTAGCATGCACATCACTTATTTTAGGCATAAATCAGGTGAATTAAGCTCCAAGAAAACTAATACAACTAAAATACATGTCCATGTACATAAACCCTTGATCAAGAACGAAATTTACAGCTTATAACATTGATTTAATCATTAAAGACCCATTCGGTTCTTAAACGAGTAAGTTACCATATTTAGATCGATTTAGTGTATCCTATATAAACATATCATTATTTCTCTAACACAAACCATCCTTAAACCCTAAAACAATACTCTCAGCCGTCACCCTCCTCTGACCCTCCTCAAACGCTTCGGTTTTTGCTTATTGGTTGAAGATACGTTCATAACAAGTTGACTTGGCATACGTATGGACCTTTGACTCATCGTTTCCGTTCATTCTTTCACTTCCCGAGTAAGTTGTAAACATATAAATCATTCATATATATTCCCTAGTCAATAACCTTCAATCATTTTTGGTGGTTGAAGGGTGTTGACTGGTCAAATCGTTTAAAACTCGTTAAAGAACAAAATAGTCAACTGGTTTGACTTAACGTTTTCTCATACTTCTGGTCAAATTCAACGTTCGGTCCAGAATAATTTTATTCTCATAACGAAATTTTAAGGCTACTGATCAAAACCCGACTTCCGACTCGCTGTTCGGATTCTGGTCAGTACTAGCTCGCTTAAACGTTTAATTTGACATAACTAGAGTTCTACTCATCTGTTTGGATTGATTCCAGCTGCATTAAGTTCGTTTTTATTTATAGTTGCATATCACAAAGTTTTAGGTTCTGATAAGTTATCTCGTTTGACGCATATTGGACGACTCGCTTATCCGTTTACTCGTTTATTCTTAATTATACTCGCTTGCCTTTAATCTAAGGTTAGTATTTCACTCCCCTCTTTTACTTATTTTAACCTTTTTGGGGACATATGCGTTCATAGATATTTTTATAGTATATAGTACTCAACCGCAACTGTTTATCCTTGTGTGTTTATCAGTTTGCCTAACATGCTATTTGTTTACTTGCTTTATTTGAACGCTATTGCTTACTTCGGCAACCGATGTCCATTTTTATGGTGCGGTTTAGTCCTTACTTGATAGCCAATGTCCATTCATATGGATTGGTTGAGCCCTTTCTTTATGGTTTGCTTTCTTTATAGTTGTTTGATTGTTATGTGCTATGGCTTATATGTATATCTCACAGGAACAGTTTGCACTTTTACTTATTATTATATAGTGTCTCAAATCTGGTGTTATATATTGTATTTTTAACGCATATGCAGGTTATCGTGTGATGTGATTCTCAAGCTTGTATTTGAAGAAAACTTAGGTTGCATGCTAGAGAAGAAGATACAAGAATTAGAATATTTGATTTTGTTTTATTTGATTAAATTTAATTTATATACTTTGGTTAATTTTGATGTAAATGATTATTTAATTAAATCTAATAGATATTGCCACCTTTAAATCAGTTCACGCCCCGACATTTCCGCCGTAGGTTGGGGTGTGATATCTAGATTGCAATTATTATTATTATTATTATCATCATCATCATCCTTTTAACCCGTTTATTCAAAGCTCGACCCGTCAACGCAAACCGTTTTCGCAAAACCGATTATAATTGGGATGACTTGGACCTTAATTTTCGTAGTTTTTATAGAAATTGGATCAATGGTTGCATTATACCTTCTAAAAATGGCCTAACCGACAGCTTAATTAAGCTAACTCAATCTCGTTGATCTGTTTTACCATTTACGACTCAGCCGACAATATATTGAACGTATTACACAAACTATCGTTTATAATAACTCGATTAAACTAGCGGATACCATCCTCAGTCCACCGCCAACATAACCCCAAAGCTTAATTAGATTAACTCAGCGTGTTAATATCGATTCTAGGTTCACGTTTGGCCGACTTTATTTTGCCCCAATTAACCATCTTAGAACGGTTTTTAAGGTAATTGATTTTATGATTTGTTTCGTATTGATGTCATGATCATTAGCCCTAACATAATTTGAATGAATATAGATAGGATTAACCGATTGATTTTGTTAGGGTTCTTGGGGTTTTTGGTTATTGTGTAGTATGGATTTATATTTTTTTTTTTCTGAAACATAACACAAGTTAGACCCCAGCCTGGTTGGCTGGTGCACTTGGTTTATATCTTAGGGGCGGTTGGGGGTGCGGTTTCGAATCCCCCCCCCCCAATTCGTTTTTATTTCATGTTTTTTCGAATCTTTGTTAAAAACCATTCATATATATATATATATATATATAGTTGTTAAAATTGTTAAAGGTTTTAATAATAAAGTTTTAATGTAAAATAGATAATTAAATTTTGTAATTAAGATATTTAAAATATAGTTATACGCATTTTATAAATTTTGTTATATAGTATCTATTATTTATAATATTAATTAAAGGTAAACTTTAATAAATAACAATCTCTGTATGGTATATTTTATTAATTAACATTGTTACAATAATTATTTGTATAAGCATTTCATAAACTAATGTATTTTTTTATTATTATTTACTCACAACTTTTAATTAAAAATTAACCATTTTAATATGTAGTAAATTTGATTTAATTATTATTGCAAATACTCGTTTATGCCTCAATTCCCTTATAGTCCATCTCTTAATTCGTTGTATTATCTGATTACTATTACTTAGGATTCGTTCATTGATACATCTCAAGCGTGACGTTATTTTACCGTCTTATCTCATTTATTTCCTTCGCTTATTATTAAGGTAAGTATCTCACTCCCCCTATTTTTACTTGTTTTTAACCGTTTTGGGGACATATACGTTCGTAAATATTTTACTATTATTGAATACCCAAACTTGCAACTGTTAGTCTTGTGTGTTTAACAGTTTATTCATAACGTGTTATATGCTTATATGCTTTACTTGAATACATGTCGGAGGGGTCCAACATATTCTCAGTCTAGTATGATCAAACGCCCATCATGTTAGCCATCGTTCAGTTCATCTGACATCGAGCTTACCGACAGCATACTTACTTGCTTATTGGTTAAATTTGTTTATCTCACTTGACACAGTTTGCTCTTTTATTTATTATTGTATAATCATGAAAATCTGGTGTTATACTCACTCAACCTAGTGTTGACAAAACCTATTTGTATTTTTCACGCATATGCAGGTCATTGTGTGACATGATTCTCAAGCTTGATTTGAAGGAACTTAGGTTGCATGCTAGAGAAAAATATACAAGAATTAGATTTTGGATTTTATTTTACTTGCTTTAAATTCTAAATTATGTACTTTGTTTACTTAGATGTATATGATTATTTAAATATTTAATAGATATTGTCACAGTTAATATTGCATGATAGTACCTTGAGAGCTGTGAGCAATCAGCTCACGCCCCAGCATTCCCGCCATAGTTTGGGGTGTGGCAGATTGGTATCAGATCCAGGTTTAAGATAGGTCGTTAGTGGTTCCTTAGTAACATGATTAGGAGCCCCATACGTGCTTATTTTTTTAACTGACATGCTCTATTTGATTGTTTACAGCTTACGTAATTACTTGCTAGATTAAGTACTTATTTAACTGTTTATTATATTATCACGCACACACACACACAACTCTGAGGCTATGCCTCAACCTTTAAAGAAAAAATTTATTAATTAATTTAAATCAAAAGTAGATTGCTTTTTATTCTTGGAAAATTCCTTAATAATTCCCTACTTTTGTTTTTACTCTTCACCTAAGGCTAGGTAGTGTGACAAGTTCATGTCGTAATTGGAAGGGGGAGAGTACTGTGAGTTGGGCCTTGGCAAACCGGTTTCGAGAACCCAATGTAAGACACTACTTCTTACCTGGATGATAACATGGACACAATACTCGAGCTTATAGACGGGAACACAACTGTCATACGACCGACACCTTAGGTTATTTTTAAACCAAATTCACGGTGGTTCATGGCTAAATTCGGTCTTTTCGATTTTTGTGTTTTGTTATTTTAAATGGTTAGTTGGGTAAAAAATCCATGGAACTCATTGGCACTTCTACTATCCATTTCTCAATTTGTTTTTGTCACACCCCGACCAAAGACGGCGGAACATGCCGAGGTGTAACGATTGCCTATAAGCACATGACACTATTAAAGCGACAATATTTAATAAACTCATTTCATTTCACAACATCGAAAATATCACATAACAATATTCATAACAAGTTATAATGAAATATAACAAAATATAGTAAATTAAATATTGTTCATTTTTGCTAATATCCTAATGGTATTTTGACGTTTTCTTCAAGCATCCAAAATCAACCAAGATGTAAACCTGTAACATTTCATAAAATAAAGTTTGTCAACACAAAGGTTGGTGAGCAATTCATAAGTTTGAACATATAAACATATAGTAAGAAAAATCCACAAAACTAGTATACGAAACAATAAATAAAAGCTATAAACTTGGATAACATAGTTATCGCTAAACAGGTTAGCGACACCTAGCCATAAGGGGATGCCAAATAGTCTAGGATTTTATAGTTATCGTTAATTGCATTACGTTAACGACACCTTGCCATAAGGGGTTGCCAAATGGTTTACGATTTATAGTTCCACCATCCAAAAGCGATAAACACATAGACATTTAAGCATATAACACCAAATCGAGCAATTATTCAAGTAAAGTATAAAATAATGTTTGTGGTTTAAGGCCCAAGTATAAAACATTTAGTTTAATTAGATAAGATGAAATGTCACCCTCAAAATAAAAGATAGAAAACGGGGTATGAAAGTACTCACGTTCAAGTAATAAACTTGAAAAGTCGATAATTTGGAGATTTGCCGGAACGAGGGTTTAACGTATGAAGCCTAAATAAAAGAAAGTCTTGGATTTAGAAAGGTTGTATTGAAGATCTTTAAATAAAATATTTTTTGCAAAAAAGTAAACAATTTAAAGTTCAAGGTTTAAAATGTAACTATTTAAGAATTTAGAATAATAACTCTATATAAATGTAAGTTTGCTCGAAACCGGGTTAAAGTATCTAACCTTAATATTTACTTAACCCATGTTAAGTAATAAGGTGGGAAAAATGCTAAAATGCAAGTTCCATTGGGCTAAAGATACTAAAACGGGTCTTTAACGAGTGTTCGGGTTGTTGGTTCGGGTCTTGATAGTTGGTCAAACCCAAAGTCAACTTTCCAAAATAATGAATGTTATGAGGTAACTCAATAAAACTTTATAAGACTTAACCAAGTATGTAGATCTATTGTTTTAGAACTAACAACGTACGTCAAGCGGGTGTTCGGTTTTGTCGGTCCAAACTTTGTTATGAAATCAAGTTGGATCCAACATTTCCAAGTACTTAAGAAAATAATTAAAATCAATTTGTAAACTATTTTTAAAGAAATATACAAGTCTTGATAGCTAAAAACACACTTGTGTGTCTTAAGCGAGTAAAAATCGGATCGGTTCGGTTTTCATCTCACAATACGTTCCTTGATGGTCTCCACATGCCCAAATAACCAAGAACTTGCATAAATGAATTTTATAAACTTAAATCTAACATAAAGCATGTTTAAAACAATTATTTAACAAAACTAGTAACAAGTTCGGTTCACGGTTTGGACTATTTACGGTTAAACCGAGGTTAGTCTCTACAAACCCCCACCATGGAACTTCATAAATATGACAAACAAACTAAAAAGAACATAAGTTAAACATGGTTAGTATGAATAAACAAGTTATATAAGTATATATATATATATATATATATATATATATATATATATATATATATATATATATATATATATATATATATAGGGGAGGGTTATTTTGAGAACCATGGTGAGTTTTAAAAACTTTAAGAACTCAATTTTGAACCACACATTTAATTAAATGATTCGAAATATGTGGCTGAGATTAAATTTAATTAAAAAATGAAGCAGGAGAGAGAATAAGTATTTTTGATAATTACACAAGTTTAAACGTTAGTTACACATGTGTAAAAAGTCGATTCGGTGTGTAAAAAAATACCGTAATTTTTTGTACATCATTTACACTTACGTATTACACATGTGTTAAAAAATTCAAAAAAAAAATTTGTTACGTTGAGTTCTTTCGAGTTCTTAAAGCTCAAAGTGGTTCTCAAAAGAAATCAATCCTATATATATATATACATACATATATATATATCAAGAACACGAAGTTCTCCATGAAGTCTTTCCTTACGAGGTCCGAAACTTAACCAACCGGAGTCGGAGAAGTAACTATCAAAGGTAACAAGGGGTATTAGTATATATATGTTGTACAACAATAAACAAGTGTTAGTAAAGTTAGATGAACAAATTAGAAAGAAAGATTAAACTTAGTTTGACATTTGGAAGTCAAAACTTCAAGAATACATAAGAAATAACAACCCTGAATTTATGGAGTTTGAGAGAGAATTTGGGGTAAGAGCAAGTGTAAAAATGAAGGAGATGAGTGTGTATATATAGGGTAATAGTCAAGGCTTCTTTACAAGGTTCCTTTTAAGTTTATATGAGAATAGGTTGGTTAAACAAACAAGCAAAGCACAAAACACAAGAAAAATCCGAAATATATGTGCAGGGGTCCCTAGGCGTTGCGCGGCCTCCCCTTTCCCTCTGACCGCGTGGCGCGGCGTGCCCGGGGGGGGGGGGGGTGGCCCAGCTCGTCTTTTGTGGTTCGTTGCGTGTCCGGAAGTTCGTTTTTGATGTATTTTAGTCGTTTTAAAGCCGTTTTCGAATCCGTAAAAGGGGTTTTTCAAATTGAACCAATGGGAATGATTTGGTAACATAAAAATCCAATATTTTATATATCATGAGTTTCGGTTTACAAAACGGGTCGGTTTACATGTTAAACGAATATAAACAAGACCCGAAATTGACGAATGTCACAGTTTTGTTTTTTGTTGGAGTTCATCATACGTGGTGGTTCACGGGATGCTCAAACTGCCCATATTTTATTTCGTTAGTTCGTTATTTAAGTTGGTACAGTTAAAATGCCATGGAACGCTCATGTGCCGTCCAACTTCATTGTATTGATAATTCGTTAATTAGTTGGGATAATTAAAATGCCATGTGACGCTCATGGGCCGTCCAACTCACTTGTTTTAAATCGTTATTTAGTTGGGACAATTAAAATGTCATGTAACGCTCATGGGCCGTCCAACTCCATTACTTTTATTTGTTAGTTTTGTTGGGTCATTCAAATTGCCATGAAAAGCTTATGGAAGGCCAACATCTATATATATTTCGTTGGTGTATTGTAAAGTTAACTTAATCAACAAAAAAAAACTTTAACTTTTAAACTGACCAAATCTATCTAACCTTATGCGTTACTCCATTAGTGTATTGTAAAGTTAAAAAAATTGTAGTTTACGGTATTATCACACTGAATCTATATAACCTTACCCGTTAGTCCGTGACATGATTAGTTGAATATGGATGTCACATATTAGCTTATGGATCTTAATCAAAATACTAATGCAAATATAAAGATATTGACAAATAGCGACATAATTATTAAAAATTCCATCCCTTTGTATTTCATCATTTGTTTTATGTATAACCTTAAAACAGTGATATTTTATATATTCAAAAAAGTTATCATGCCTAACTCGTGTCTTACTATTTATTAGATAATCAGGAATATAAATAATATCATATCATCCAAGCATAAATTATATTTAGTGCTATCGTAAACCCAACGCCTGCTATATTCCACCTACATTGAAACCCTTCTTTTCTTTCTTGAATTACTTATTAACTAGTGGGATTCCCTCGCTATGCCGGTGCTAATTCAATCGATTTTGATTTGGTTCATTATGCTACTATCATTTTCATTATGCTACTATCATTTGTTATAGTAACATAAAGAGAAAAACAATAAAAGTAAAGTTGTGATATATCAAAAAGGATATCAACACATGTTTTACATTGATTCAATACTATAAAACAAATGCCAGTATCAGTTCGATACAGTGTTTTATTGTTTATTGGTCAGAATCGGTTTGGTTCGTCATGTTACCCACAAAATAATGGCACTTGTGCAACTTACAATATTTAAAAAAATACTTTATTTCAAATACAACTACATTTTTAAAAAAGATTACACAAGAACGGCGAGAATTTTTTTTAACACGACCATTATTTACCATGTATTCGGTTTTTTAATAAGAGCTAAAAGAATGCAAGTTATCAAAGATCCAAATTGATCTATGAAGTAAAAGGGAAAAAATGAAAAAAAAAATAATTTCACCGTGTGTTAAATTTTGTTTTAAAATAGAATCCTTTTTAACAACAAATTTTATATTCACAAAAAAATCTTTAAACGTTGCACTTCCAGTTCACTATGTCAAATTTGTAACGAATGATACTATATCACTATACCAATAAATCAGGCTAAAACATAAAATACTAGTCGTTTGAAAGAAAAAAAGAAAACACTAACACTTCTATCTATATTTATTGTAAAATCCTAATGATAATTATCAACTGGGAGTATGGAAGGATGTAAATTAGGCGCAACTAAACCTAATACTTTTGGTTATTAACTTATTATTAAATAATATAACCTACATTATAACCTATATTACATCCATAAATTTGTATATGTATAAATAAATACCTCTTTACACCTTAAATTACTTCAAACATGTAATGCTAACAATCTAACATCATAGGATTTCTCTTATTAGTAGCTCACTAGCTTGTAATCAATGTTTAATTATAGGCTCACTTAATGGTGAACTAGAAATAAGTTACATATTTTTTACATATCAGTTATATATTCATAAAAACTTGCATTCTCTCATATGTATTCAATAAAAAGCTAATACAAAATATAATTATCAAAAAAAGAAGCATTTTCCTTTGTGAAAAGAATTCTTTTGACATTAGTCTGCCAAATAGATTTGTAAATGAACCGAACAAGTTGTTTGTTTATTAAATAAAAAATATGTTCATGAGCATTTATCGAACAGGGATATTATATTTGTGTTCATTCATTAAGGAAATAAATGTGTTTAAAAATGGTTCATGAATACTAATAAAATAGGTGGAGTCAAGAGATTAAGGTTGAATGTGAATAATGAAGAAAGAAATGAGAAGGTTAGAAAACAAAGTGAGAATATATTTTCTTATTTATGTAAGGGATAATAAATTATAAATTAAATAATATAAAATGTTAAGACAAATAAATAAATGTATAACTTTTTTATGGACAACATATACAAACGAATATGAATAAACATTCATGGACATATTACCGAACGTTCACAAACACAATTGAATGAACATGGCTCTAGTTATGTTCATTTATTTACTAATTGTACAAAGTTTATTGTTCATGTTCGTTCATTTATTAAACAAAAGAACATAAAAAAACCTCAAATCGAATGATTCACGAACGGTCAACTGAAAGTTTGGTTCATTTACAGCCCTACTGCAAAAAAAAAAACGTCTTTTCATGACTTAGAACATTTTGTGATACACAAGTATTAAGCAGCATTTTAACATGACACCGGTAAAAACACTTACAATTCTTTAACTTACGTGAATCACAAATTTAGTTACTCCCGCAAATTTTTTTAAATAAAAAAATATTTACAATTTTATATTACCGTCAAGATAACGAACATCCATCATAAAAAAAAGCTAAATAACTCCAGTATTTCCTTTGACTACAAAAAAAATTATACAAATCCTGTATTATTCAGTATACACGTCATATAATAATGAGTTACCGTGTTTCAAAAATACCATGTTATAACCTTTTGTCGGGCAAAAGATGTAAAAAAACGTGTCGATAAAACGGACACTTCTTTTGGCGTTCATAGAAACCACACCATTCCTTCCACAATTCTCACACACACATCCAATCCTCAATAATAATAATATCCATCCATCCACTCCCCTCCTATTAATAATAATAATAATATTATTATTATTATTATTATTATTATTTCCATTTCCCACGTTTATTTCACACACACACACACACTCTCCCTCCCTCCCGCCGCCACCTACCTACCTTCCGACCAAACAAACGAACAACCGGTTTATGGAATGACAGATTACCGTCTTAATAATACTATGATGAATACTTGGACAGCTGATGACAACGCTTCCATGATGGACGCCTTCATCTCCTCCGACATTACTTCCATCTGGACAACCACCACCACTCCCACAGTCCCGCTGACGTCATCCTCAGCTTCAACTTCCGTCGTCAACGACTTCAACCAAGACACGTTACAGCAACGTCTTCAGGGTCTGATAGACACAGCCACAGAGTCATGGACCTACGCCATCTTTTGGCAGTCATCCGTCGTCGAATATTCCGGTACGCCGGTGTTAGGCTGGGGTGACGGGTACTACAAATGCGAGGTTAATAAACTCAAACCCACCGTCTCAGCCACTTCTGTAGCTGAACAACAGTACCGGAAAAAAGTGCTCCGGGAGCTTAATTCGATGATCTCCGGTACTCCGGCGCCGGAGAATGACGTCATCGACGAGGAAGTGACGGATACGGAGTGGTTTTTCTTGATCTCGATGACCCAGTCGTTTGTTAACGGTAACGGGCTACCGGGTCAGGCGGTGGTTACGAACCAACCGGTGTGGGTCAACGGCGTTGACCGGCTGATGTCATCTCACTGCGAACGGGCAAGGCAAGGACAAGGGTTTGGGTTACACGATTGTTTGTATTCCGTCTGCTGACGGCGTTATCGAGTTGGGTTCGACGGAGTTGATTCATCAAAACCCGGATGTGGTTAAGAAAGTTAAAGCTTCGTTTAATATGATGATGATGCAAATGAATACGGATCCGGTTGACGGTGGTGACGACGACCCGTCGTCGATTTGGCTCACGGATCCGGTGGCTTCTTCCACGGCCGCCGCTGACGTCATCACGGCTAAGGATTCGGTTGATGTGGGTGGCTCTCAGGCGGCGCGTGGGGACTCACGCGCCATGATTCATGGCCCGTTTCAAAACCCTAATCCTGAAAACCCTAGATCTGTTGATAACCGTGGTACCGGGTTTTTTTGGTAGCCGTGAGTTGAATTTTACTGAGTTTAGATCTGTCGACGTGGCGGGTAATGGTAAAACTGTGAATTCGTCGTATCATAAGGCGGAATCCGGTAAGATTTTGAATTTCGGTGAGAGTAAAAGTAAAGCTCATGAAGAGAATAATAATAATAATATTAATATTAATAATGGTAATGGTAATGGTAATAATAATAAGAAGAGATCTTCGACTTCGTGTGGTAGTAACGAAGACGGGATGCTCTCGTTCGTCTCGCGAGTGATCCCGCCTTCGAGCAATGTGTAATCGGGTGGTGTGCAGATAACCCGAGCGGATTCTGACCACTCGGACCTTGACGCGTCGGTGATACGAGAAGCGGAGAGCATTCGCGTTGTGGAACCCGAGAAGAAGCCGCGGAAACGAGGACGGAAGCCGGCGAATGGGCGAGAAGAGCCGTTGAATCACGTGGAAGCGGAAAGGCAGAGGAGGGAGAAGCTAAACCAAAGGTTCTACGCGCTACGGGCGGTGGTGCCGAATGTTTCGAAAATGGACAAGGCGTCGCTCGTCGGGGATGCGATATTGTACATTAACGAGTTGAAGGCGAAAGTGGAAAACTCGGAGTCTGATAAAGAAGAGTTGAGGAACCGAGTGGAGGTGTTGAAGAAAGAGTTAACGAACAAGGATTCTCGACAGACGTGTTCCTCCACTGTAACGGAGGACATGAAAGCGTCCGATCTGTTTCCGAGGGCGGATCTGGATCTGGATGTGGATGTGAAAGTGATAGGTTGGGACGCGATGATTAGGATCTGAAGAAGCGTGTATCGACTTACTTGTATACGATCAACGTTCCTCGGGTACGAGTGTGCTATATCACCGATGGTTTTCCGAGATACGTGTTCTTTCACCTACAAAACGAACAGCACCGTGAGCTTACCCCTCAGAAAGGGACAGATGGGTCCTCTTTGGGGTAACCCTCCGGTGTGAGAATCAGATATTGTAGGAGAGGATAATCAGGATGTGAAAATGAGTAAAGGACTTAGAATATATTTTCTTTTCTCCCCAACTGTTGAGGTCGTGTGGTATTTATAGTATTAGGGTTTTCAATGATTGGGCTCAGACCCAATTAGGGCCTTTTTGGCCTCCTCCTATTGCTTCGCGCCATGTGTACTTAGGACACCTGGTGCTTTTTCATTGATTATTCTCTGACCAAGGTATTCACCTGACTCATGTGCCATCACGTGGTGGCACATGGGCTTTGCTGAGTTGTCCACCCTTCATTGGCAGCTGTCTACATCAGCACATTCTTTATTCCTTAAAAGATACCTTCTGGAAGGTTGTCTGATGAGTACAATCATGGTTGTCCTCATCCTGATTTGGATTAGACTATTGTCTCATTTGTTGTGTGTCGCTTACGCGCGGCCTTTATGCGCCTATCCCCGGGATGCGCAGGGTCTTCTCTTTATTCTCACACTAAATGTGTGTGTTGTGTGCATATGTGATATGCGCCACGCGCAGGTGTTTCATGCACTTGCGCATAGGTTTTGGCTTTGTGTCTTCATGACATCCTGATTTCAAGCCTCTTGTCTATATCTTGTGGGTTGACCTGCCCCGCTCGATGTTAAGGCGGGTGTATACCCCTTCAAGCTCCCCCAGTCTAATGTGTGTCTTGTCTCGCGCGAGCGAGGTAAGATAGATATTAGAATTAATAGTTTGCTTTTTCAATAGGGCTTGTTTTTTCTTTTTCTTTTCTTGTACGCGCGTTGCGCGAAATTCCATCCCTTTGGTTAAAACGAATCGTCAATGCACGTGGTTGGTTGGTGTTGACATGCATCAGAGATGGGATGAGATTCCCTGCAAGTTGAAACAACCTGATTTTGATAATCTCGTCGCCTCTCAGGGTTTTCTCCTTGAGTATGGTTGTCTGCTCCCGGCGACCGGGCAGACGGCGGCGGATCCTCCCGCCGGCTATATCTCTTTATATTCTCATTTTTTCACCAACTGTAATCTTCGTCTTCCGATGACGAGGTTTATAGGTGTGCTCCTCCAATTTTACGGGATTCATATATCTCAAGTCCATCCCTTTGGATTAGTGCGCATGTCTCATTTTGAGTTCATGTGCAAAGCTCAGCGCGAGGAGCCCACCCCTCGGCGCTTTCAATATTTTTATAAACCGAAAATCCAAGATTCTTGGTTCTCATTCACACCGCGCAGTCAGAAGGTTAAGTGCTGCACTGTTACCTTCAAAAGCCTTCATGACTGGGCTGAAAAATTCTTTTGTATCAAGGCTGGTGTTATTCCCATTCATATGACCATGCGCGCGATTACTTCCGCGCCCGCGGATGATGACGTTCTTAAGAATCCATCTGGCGCGAGGGTTGAAAAATTATCTGCTGAACCATCCACCGCCAAGAATATTTGCGAGGAAGCGCTGGTGGGGGTTGGTATGAGCAAGAGGTGGACTGACAGCGAGACTGAGCCTGTCATCCATGTTGATGGCTCAGGTGGGTTGTTTGTTCATTGCATTAATTCTGCGTGAGTATAATTCGTTTTGCTGATATCACTTGTCTTGTTTTATGCAGAAAGCAAGGAATACATCCACGCCGCCTATGACGAGCATACAGAAGGTGGCTCTGTCGCGCTGAACGCTGGGGAAGTTGCTTTCCCTGATCGCTTCGATGATATGTTCATCCCTGTCGATTTAGAATTTTGCTTTGACAGCGATGCGCCTGGTAAGCCTTTGTATTTGTGCTTAGGCCCTTAGAATACCAAATTTGGTTTTAACATTTCTGTTGCGCGTATTGTAGATGCGCTCGCTAATTATGAGTTAGAGCCTGTGGAAGAGGAAGGGGAGGAGGCAGAAGCTGAAGCGCAAAAACTCAAGCGCAAGGCTAAAGGCAAAACTGGCGCAGGGGCCAGTAAAAATAGAAAAAAGATGATGCCTCTGTTGCCCAGAATCTTCCTCCTACTCAAGTTAAGGAACTTGAGAAAACCAAGGGTTTTACTTCCAAGTTTTCCTCGTCTTCTTTGCCTCAAGGTGTGGGCAATCCTCCAGTCCACACGAGGTATGGTGCTGCCACCTCATCTCTGCGCGCGGCGGACAAGGGAAGCGGTGCTGCGCCTGCTGTTTCGTCTTCTCCAACAGGTATACTTTGTTTATATTTTGTGGTTTTATGAGCGTGATTCCGATAGAGTTATTAATGAAGCTTTGTTCACTCAAATGTTTGTAGAGCCGGCAACGTTGGTAGCTCAACCTCAAGCGCAGCAAGGTGCCAAGGCTATGCCGAAGGTTGTTTTGATGTCCTCTGTTTTGCCCTCAAAAAGGGGGAAAATGGACTTCATGGCGATGCTTAATTCGCGGACTGCGGTGCACCAAGGTATTTATTGCGCTTTAATTGTCTGATTTTTTCCTTTAGTTCAAGTCATGAATCATTTCTTCTTGTTGGTTTTTTCATAGGAATTATAGCTGGCACACAAGCTGCTGGTGGCACTGCTAGCGCTGGCGCCGTTAGTTCTGCTCCTGCTCCAACAAGTACCGAATCTCCCCTCATTGGGATCACTAAGGAGCAGGAGACTATTTTTCGCGCTGCTCTAACAGCGTCAAGACCTCCCTCACCTCCTCCTGCGCGCAACCCTACTCGTGAGACTATTTTTGATTCTTCCAAGACACAGGAGAAGAGACCTGTTATAGAGGATGATGAGGAGGTTAATTTTGAAAATTCTGATGGTGGCCGCGTAAGCCCTATAGCGCCACGAGATTTCGTGGCGCAGCCTTTTTCTCATGGGGCAGGCAGGAGCTCATCAGCTGGCGCTAATCTTTCTGCCGGTTCTCCTCAGGTATAAGTTTATTTTGCTCCGCTGTGCAGACTTCCAAATTAGTGTTTAGATAACTAAAACTTTTCTTTGCGTTGCTTTGTGTTTGTAGGGAGCCGATCACATATACCGCCCGAGCTGGAGTATCACTGAAGAGAGCTCATTCCAATCCTTGGGCGTATGTGAAGACTTTTGGGCTCACTTTGTTCCTCCAGCTGAAAGGAGGTTTCAAGAGGACCGCGCTCGCGTGGATTTGCTTAATGACCACCTTTTTGCTGGGTCTGCGTTTTTTGCTGCCTCCCAAGAGCTTCGCAATGATTAATAAAGGTACGTGATGCCCTTGCGGAGGCCAAGCAAGAGGCTAAGATTTCTGCTTGGAATCTTTCTGATGCCCGAGAGAAAGCTGAGAAACTCCAAGCAGAACTTAGCGAGAACCGGGCAAGTTCCAACGCTGCTTTTGTGAAGCGCGGGCTTGAGCTGCCAGCTGCGCGGGAGAAACTGCAAGTGGCAGAGGCAGATGCGGCCAAGTACGCGCGTCGAGCGCGTGACCTGGAGTTGGCAGTGGAGGCGCGTGACCAAACTATTGCGCAGGTTAATACTGAAAAATCTTTATTGGAGAGTGAGGTTGCGCGCCTGAAGAAAGAGCTCGATGCTGCGCGAGCGGAAAAGAATGAAACCTTGGCGGCAGCAGCGTCTGACAAAGAAGAGCTAAGACAAGCCAAGGAAACTGTTGAGTTGTTAAACTCTCAAATCCCTGCTCTTGAGACATCTGTTTCTTCCCTCGCGCAGGACCGTAATGGCTGATTTCACAGGGTGTGACTCGTTGCGCTTATGCCATGAAATACTCAGACGAGTTTCAGACCCTTGTGATGGACTGTAATGCGGCGTCGCGCTTGGTGGGTCGGGCTGAGGGGTTTAAGGATGGTTATGAATATGGCATGCTAAAGAAGAATCCATCCGACTACCCTTATCAGCTCGACGCTGTCTGCGCTGACATGGCTGAGGTGGGGGAGAAGTACTTGACTTATTTTCATAATCTTTTGTACTTATACTGTTCCTTGTGACTTGCAGATAGCCGCGCTTGCTGACCAGCCCGATCTTGGCGCTTTAAAGAAATTACTTGATGAATTTGAAGGGACTGGTGGCAATGATGATGGCGCGGGCAACGCTACCTCTGCCAGCGGCTTTGGCGTGGCCAATGGACCTACTCCTGACGCTATCATGACAGAAGACGACTATATTCAAGACGAACAGCTTGATTATGGTAAGTTTGGAGATGACGAGGAGCGGGCTGCGCCAGATGCTGAGGGAGGAAATAATGATGAGGAAGATGAAGAGGCTGATATTAACATAGAGACTTGAAAAGGCCTTCTTGTTTTTTTTTTTTTTTTTTTTTTTTTGTGTTTGTAGTTTTTACCTCATCATTTGTAAATTTGTAAACTTCTATGTTTTGGAATGAAATTTTGTTTTTCCCTTATTCGCATCTTGCGTATTCCCAATTCATCTCTTTATATTGCATGCGTGTGCTTTTTGAATATAAGGTATGCTTACACATTGAAACTTGAACAAGGTTGTAAGGAAATTATTTTTACTTAATCCTTAACAGTTGTCATATTTCAAGTTATTTTGCGATATTCTGAATATGCTGACACGTGCCTTGGCATTTCATTATTCCTCTTTTGCGCGACGTTATCGTGCATTTATTATAGGGAATTATGAATGAGTTTTTTAGCCTTTACGTGTCAGTATGTGTTACTCTTCCTATATCCATTATAATCCCATGCGCGGCCCCGACCTAAGACCTTAACAACTATGCATTGGCATGTGCTTTGCCTTAGTTGTGCTTAGGTATTTTTATGGTCCAGCTGCACAATACGTAGGATGGATGCTATGAGTAATTTGAGCTAAGGCTCATATTATTAGGCTAAGGCCCTGACGTTTTAGAGTTAAAAACTCGTTAACGCGTCTGAGCTTGAAGCTCGCGCATGTATGTTTTACTTCGTTTTATTTTTAGTTTGATGTCAATACAATGTTGTCATATTGCTCAAAATTAATAAAGGGAAGTGTGAAACATGTATGCAAAAGGTAATAGAACGCATATTAAGAAAGAAAATAGAGCGTATCATTATTCATAATGGCTTAAAAAGCCTTGATTACAAACTTGACAACTTTTACATGAAACATTTTCTAAGTTGTGCTGCGTTCCATGTGCGCGGGATCTTCTTTCCATTTAAATCTTTTAAAGCGTATGCGCCTTTTCCCAATTCTTCCGAGACTTGATAGGGTCCCTCCTAGTTGGGAGACATCTTTCCCGTGGGTATTGCGCGACTAGCTTCATTGTTCCGAAGGACAAAATCATTCTTCCTGAAGTGGCATTCTTTCACGCGCTGATTGTAGTATTTTTCTAGCTTTTTCTTGTATTTGGCTTCACTGATGATAGCCGCCTCTCTGCGTCCCTCAAGTAAATTGAGATCCAACCTCCTTTCTTGCTCGTTATCCGTCTTACTCATCATGAGCACTCTATAGGATGGGCATCCAATCTCTGCTGGAATCATAGCCTCCGTTCCATAGGTTAGGCTGAACGGGGACTCGCCATTGCTGGTTTTACTTAATGTCCTGTGCGCCCACAGGACATTGGGTAACTCATCGACCCATGCATGGGACTCTCCCTCCAACCTTTTCTTCAGCCCATTCAGCAAGCTTTGGTTCGCGCGTTCCACTTGGCCATTCCCTTGAGGGTGGTATACTGAAGTGAAGACCTGATTGATGTGCAATTCCTTGAACCAACTGGATATCTTCCTGTCAGTGAATTGTTTGCCATTGTCGCTCACGATTTCCATGGGCAGGCCAAAACGGCATACGATGTGGCTCCAAATAAATTGCTTCATTGCCTCGGCTGTGATTTTTTCCAGTGGCTTGGCTTCAACCCATTTTGTGAAATAGTCTACTGCCACTACCAAAAACTTTACTCGCCCTGGCGCTTGTGGTAAGGGACCCAAAATATCGATTGCCCACTTGTGGAAAGGCCATGCAGAGGTCACCGGAATCAAGTTGTTCTTTGGCCGCATGGTATTTGGCGCATTGCTCTGACACGCTTTGAATTTTTGGATCTCTTTTAACGCGTCCAAGTACATGCATGGCCAATAGTAACCTGCGTTCATTGCCTTGGCGATCACCATGCGCGGGCCAGCATGTATTCCACAGATTCCTTCGTGTATCTCTCTGATCACATAGCTTGCTTCCTCAGCGTCTAGGCATTTCATGAGTGGTCCAAGATAAGAGCGTCGATATAACGTACCATCGAGCATTTCGTAGTTCTGCGACTTGTGTCTTATCTTCCTCGCCTGTGCGCGATCGTCTGGTACCTTTCCCTCATTCAAGAATTCCATTATTGGAGTTATCCATGATGAAGGTGTCGTATGAATTACAAGAACAGACTTCGCTCCCACTGACGGGTTGCTCATTACTTCCACCCTGACATCTTTGCCAAAATGATCGAAGCTGGTTGATGCCATCTTGCTTAGCGCGTCGGCAGACTTATTTTCATTGCGCGGAATGTGTATGATTCTGAAAAAGTCAAATTGTTAGATGAGTTTCTTCGCCTGCTCTAGATACAGAGGCATGGTGTTCTCCTTGGCATCATAAAGGCTATTGACTTGTGCTGCTACCAGGTATGAATCTACATGAGCCTCTAGCTTTTTAACTCCGAACTTGTGCGCGATGCGCAAACCAGCCAGCAGGGCTTCATACTCAGCTTCATTGTTGGTGCTCTTGAAATCCAACCTGATTGCGTAAGTATACTCATGATTTTCTGGATCCACCAGTTTGAGGCCTGCGCCGGACCCTTCGTTGTTTGAAGCTCCATCAGTGAATAATCTCCAAACGTTTTCTTCATTATTGGCTTGCGGAGGGTCTACTTCGCGCTGAGCCTCTTCGACTTTTCCTTCAGGGATTTCTGCGATGAAATTAGCTAAGACTTGTCCCTTGATTGCTGGACGAGGCTTATAGGTGATCGTGTGCTCCCTTAATTCCAGCGCCCATTTTGTCAGCCTTCCTGAGAGCGCGGGACGTCGCAAGACTTGCTGGATGTTGTAATCAGTCAGGACTTCAATAGGATGACCATTGAAATATCTGTGAAGCTTGCGCGACGCATGCGTTAGTGATAAAAATAACTTTTCTATGATGGTGTAGCGCGTCTCAGGATCTGTCAGCACCCGACTTACATAATAAATTGGTGTTTGGATTCCCTTGCGATCCACCAATAATACTGCGCCAATGGCGCGCTCTCCTGCTGACAGGTACAACGTTAAAGTTTCACCAGGTAGTGGAGCTGTGAGCGCAGGCAGATTTATCAGACATTCTTTTATCTCACTGAAAGCTTGCTCGGCCTCAGGCGTCCACTTGAATTGGCTTTTCTTTAAGCAATTTCTCAATGTGTTAATGAATGGGGTAGATTTGCTTGCATGGTTTGCTAGGAACCTGTTAATTGATACCAATCTACTATTCAACTTTTGAACTTCCTTCATGGTAGATGGTGAGGGCATGCCGAGGATAGCCTCCACCTTCTCTGGGTTCACCTTGAAACCATCCTTGGTGACCATTACGCCGAGAAATTTCCATTCTTCCACACCGAATGTGCATTTGCTCGGGTTGAGTTTCATGTTTACTTCCTTTAGGCGCCGAAGGGTTTCTTCGATGTCTTTGAGCATTTGTTTTTCCTCCCTGCTTTTAATCACCAAATCATCCACGTAGTCTTCTAAGTTTTTTCCAATCTGCTCGTTGAAAATTGCATCCATGAGTCTTTGGTAAGTGGCTCCTGCATTCTTCAAACCAAAGGGCATTTTTGTGTAACAGAAAACACCCTTGTCAGTTCTGAAAGCAGTCTTGTCTTCATCCTGTGGTGCCATTTGAATTTGGTGATAGCCCTTATAGGCATCCAGGAAACATTTGAGCTTAAATGGCGCCACAGAGTCCACCTTCATATCAATGTTTGGGAGGGGGTAACAATCTTTTGAACACGCCTTGTTGAGGTCCTTGAAATCAATGCACATTCTCCATGACCCATTGCTCTTCTTTACCATCACAGGATTGGCTACCCATGTTTGATATCGTATTGGGCGAATGATGTTCGCGCGCAGTTGATCTTCTACTTGCTCATTCATGGCCTCTGTCTTCTCGTCTCCCATGACTCTTTTCTTTTGAGCAATTGGCTCCACGGACTTGAATGTGTTGAGAGAGTGCTGCGCCAGGTCTCGCGGAACCCCAGTCATATCAGAATGTTGCCACGCGAAGACTGACATATACGTTGTGAGCAATCTTTTCATTCTCACTCTTGTGTCATCTGATATCGTAGCTCCGATTGTGATTGTTTGTTCTGGGAATTTTGGGTTGAGAATCCATTCCTCTGGCGCGTTGTTTGCCACTGGGAGTTTCATTCTCCTCTCTCGAGGTATACTTATTACTGCGCATAAATGATCTCGGTACACAAATGTTACTCCTGTTGGTGTTGGGAACCCCAACGCGCCAAGCGCTGGTGACGGTATGGCGTTGAATTGGGCAATCGTTCCTCTACCCAAGATCATACTATGGCATGAAGTGGTGGGCAAGACCAGGAAGTTGACAATTTCAGCTCGCTTGTGCTTCTCATCCCCCATAGTTAGTTCGAATTGTATCTGACCTAGGGGGTGAATAATTTCGTTTGAGACACCCGAGATTGGTGCATTCACAACTTCGAACCTTGCTTGGTCTGCTGGATCCAACTTCCTGAAACATTGCTCATACATGATGTCTGACTCACTACCGGTGTCCACCAGGACTCTTGACACCTCATAATGAGCGATGTGTACAGTGATGACTAGAGGGCTGCTGATAGACGGGCCTCCTCTGATTCTTTGAAAGATTACTTGTTGCTCGCACCAATCCCCTTGGATTTGCGCGCTTCTCTTCCTCGATCCTTGCCTTTGCCTTCCTCCTTCAGCTACACAAATTCTTTTGAATTTTTTACTGGCTGAGGCTCCGTCTGGTTGTTCGTTCTCTGATCTTGGATTTTTTACCAGGTGAGCCAACTTGCCTGATTTCACATCTTTTTCGATCGCATCCTTCAAATGATGACATGCATCGGTGTTGTGCCCTGTGGATTTGTGAAACTCACAATATTTGCCACTGTTCGGTAGTCCCTTATGGAGTAATGGCCTGGGGTTTTTAAACTGGACATTCTCTGTGCTTAACACTTGGGAAGGCGTTTTGGTGAGGGGAGTCCATATTCTTGGTAGAGGTCTGTTAGGCTCTCTGTCGCCTTCCTTCTTGTCACCTTTTCCGCGATTAAGAATGTCTTTTTGGGGTTGGGGTGAACTTTGTTGCGCTTGCTTTTCTGCGGGAGAATAATTGGTTTGTTGCAACCTGGACCATACGGAGTTTTGTTTGCCCCTCCTTTCATTGTTGCGTGGTGCTTCTGCTTGATGCCCTTTATCTCTTGCTCTGTCTTGGGCAATTTGTTTTTCGTTTCGCGCGAAGACTCGTGATGCTTCCATAAGCTTAGCCCAAGTGGTTGGCATGCCTTCTCTGCTCACGAGAGCTCTGCGGAGTTGATCATTGCGCGCACCTTGTATAAAGGCTACGCGCAAGAGTTGCTCAGTGATGCCTTCAATTGCAAGAGATTCCTGATTGAAACGAGTTATGTAGTCTTCAATGGTTTCATCATTCCTGCGTACGCAGTGCATGATGTCATCAGGGTCGCGCGTGTGTCTGCGCTGCTGTACAAAGTGAGCCTGGAACTTTTCCAATAGCTCTTCGAACCCATCGATTTGTCCTGTCGGCAAGCTTTCGAACCAGACACGCGCTGCACCCGTGAGGCAGCGAGCAAACATGTGACACCATGTTGGCATCGTCCAGCTTTCTAAGTTTCCAGTGTTATAAAAACCTTGTAAGAAATCATTTGGATCTGTTGTACCATCGTACTTGCCTAAACCACTTGGCATCTTGGTTTTGTGTTGAATGGGAGCCTTCGCAATGCGCTCAGCGAATTTTGAATGTTTTACCAAGATGGCTGGCCTATATGGTGTGGTTACATCCACTTGCCCTTTCGCTTGTGGGTTGTATGGTGTGTATAAATCCATATCAGCTTTGGCTCCAGGTGCTATGTGCATGTGTGCGCGAAGCTGTGAACCTCCTGCATGAGTATCTCGCGTCTTATTCATGCTGTGCACCTCTTCCTCATCACTAATATCAGCTTGTTCGGTGTGAACAGAATGACCGTCTTCCGGCGCGCACGTCTTTTTTGTTGTTCCCTAAATGGTTTGTTTGTCAAATGCGAGCCTTTGTGTTAAATCGGCTAACTTTTTGTGTTTTACCAACTCATGTATTTGTCCATTAAACGCCGTTGTTCGTTTATGAGCCATTCTTTAGGGTAATTGGTTTCAACTTCCGGGCCCATTGGTCCTTTTTGTTTTGTACCAGTCAGATTTTGGAACGTGAGATCGTCTGGGGGAGTTTCAGTTTGACTATGAGGTGTTGTGTTGAAGGGATGGTTACTAGTGGTGCGCGCAGTGTCACGCGGCGCCCTCAGAACCTGATGTCCCTCATTAACATCCTCAAGCTCATTATCCTCCAGAACTTGATCTTTGTTTCGAACACCGGAAACCATGGTGAAGATTTTCAGAGAGAAAATTGATGAAATAGTGGTTTTGTTGCCGTTGTAACAGGTGATGACGCCAATGAAGAAGCGTGTATCGACTTACTTGTATACGATCAACGTTCCTCGGGTACAAGTGTGCTATATCACCGATGGTTTTCCGAGATACGAGTTCTTCCACCTACAAAACGAACAGCACCGTGAGCTTACCCCTCAGAAAGGGACAGAGGGGTTCTCTTTGGGGTAACCCTCAGGTTTGAGAATCAGATATTGTAGGAGAGGATAATCAGGATGTGAAAATGAGTAAAGGACTTAGAATATATTTTCTTTTCTCCCCATCTGTTGAGGTCGTGTGGTATTTATAGTATTAGGGTTTTCAATGATTGGGCTCAAACCCAATTAGGGTCTTTTTGGCTGGTCTGGAAGACGTCACCATACCCTGAATCTGTGGTGCTAACCCATCAATGTACATCTCTATCCTCTTGCTCGGCGGATCCACCATCCGCGGACACATCACAGCCAACTCGTGCGAACGAGTAGTGTAGGCTTCAATCTCCGAACCCACCATCTTCAACGACCAAAACTCCGACTCTAACTTCGAAATTTCTTCCCTCGGACAGTACTCCTCTCGCATCATGCTTTTGAACTCCTCCCAGTTCATCGCGTTAGCCAGTTCCAATCCAAGGATCTGGACGTTCGAATTCCACCAAGTGAGGGCGGAATCCTCAAGTGTCCCAGCAGCGAATTTGACCCTACTGGCAGGGGGGCAGTTACACATCTCAAAGGCCGACTCGGCCTTCTCAGCCCAACGCAGGAAGCCTATAGCTCCCTCAGTGCCCTTAAACGTACTGGGCTTGCAGTCAAGGTAGTTCTTGAAGGTACACGTTCCACTCGGACCTCCAGTTTGATTCTGAACGTGTGCAGCTAAAGCGGCAGCAACATGGTCATTCAGCAGAGTTTGGAGTTCAGCTGCAGTCATGCTGATGTTACCACGTCCTCGTCCAGCGTTTCTTCCGGCCATTTCCTAGAATCACAGTATAAAATGTTAAACATGAAATTTTTTTTTTTTTCATATACAACACACCATACATGTAATAAAAGATATGTAAGAAAGAAAAATAAGAAACAACATCACATCACAACCACATATTAGTCTAAATAAAAATTCATGATTAAAACCATTGTATTCGCTACAAAGTATTTCCAATCAATCCTTAAAATCATAGAAAAATAATAGTTAGGATGGAGACAACCCCTCCATCTAAGTGTCATCATCACTAGATGTCGTCATCTGAGGACACCTCTGAATGTGCCTCCTCCTCAGCCGGTTCTTCCTCCGGTTCTTCTTCGGGTTCCTCCTCGGGATCTTCCTCGGGATCCTCCTCAGGCTCCTCTTCGGGATCTTCTTCAGGTTCTACTTCAGGTTCTGCCTCGGGCTCGGCCTCAGGCTCTGCCTCAGGTTCTGCTGCGTTCTGAGCAAGTTGCATTTGTAAGACATCGCAACGCTCTAACGCTATCTCAGTTCGGGTCCTTGCTTCTTGGAGTTGCTCTTGCAAGTCTATCATCTCAGCTTGCATCTTCATCATAACCTTCGTTTGTTGCTCACTAGTCTCTTGCATATCTTTCATTGCCGCCGCCATGCGGGCGATCTCCTCCTTATTCTCGGTTTCGTCTTTTAACAATCTGGAAACGTTCTCTCTCGTGTAGCGCATGTAACCCACATCACGCTCCAAACAAGAAACAACAGCTGCGAGAACTCGCTCCACAGGTTCGGTTATGGGTGGTAGAGTGTTAGGGTAAGCAGGGTGGTTCGGGTGAGGCAATGGGGGAACTTGTTCACGGTAGACCATACGTCTGATCATGTTGGGGTACCAATCCCAGCTAACGTCGTTTTCATACAGGCCTCCGGATAGGCGGTACCTCTTCGGTGCAGGAGCTTCGAGTTCCGGGACTACACGGGGTGGCGAGGCAGTAGGTAACTGCGGTTCCTTCCCGTGAGCATGCGTCATCGAATCGGATGATGATGAGGGTGGCGTCGACATTCCTACAGGTAAGCCGTGTATGCGCGCGCGTATGAGTGAAAATAGGTAAAGAGATAATATTTCAAGACTACACAAACCTATGCAGTGCGTATCATTATAACTAATGGGTCGTCGCGGTTATAGTCTAGTATGCATGCAGCTTCTAGTTCGCTATAACCAATGGCTCTGATACCAATCTGTCACACCCTCAAAATCCACTAACGTAGTTTTACCGTCAGAGGGTGTGAACTGGCAGGATCGGAATCATTAGTTATAATCAAACCAAAGAAAAACGTTTAAATGTAAATAAGTGCGGAAGCGTAAAACCTTAATTCAAAAGTTGCGTCACGCAGGACGACTTAAAACCAAATGTAACTGTTAAAAATTAAGTTTGCAGAATAAAGATGGTTTCAATTAATGCATGCTCCTAAACCGCGCGCCCGCCTCGGCTACCTGAGAATAACATACTAAAAGTGTCAACACAAGGTTGGTGAGTTCACAAGTTAAATAAGATAAATCGTTTAGCGTTTTGCGTAACCTCGTTACGGCGTTTCAGTGTTGCGTAACCCCGTTACGACGTTTAAGTGTTGCGTAACCCCGTTACGACGTTTAAGTGTTGCGTAACCCCGTTACGACGTTTAAGTGTTGCATTACCAGATAGTGTTATGTCAAATTATATATCGATAGGTAGCTAATCTATACAACAAGTATCGCTAAGTGGTTCGCGACCGAAGCTGACTGTTTATCAAGTGCCCGTCACCAGGTCAATCCAGACCATGGTAAGTGTTAGCCAAAATTACACCCACTCAACCTCCAGTTGAGCTTAGCGTCGGGTGGGGTTTGTCAAACCCAGTAGTACTACTCAACAGTGACTCGCTATTCCAAATATTAACCGGTCCGATGTGTGGGACTTCAAATGTTACGTTTGCCGCTTAGCCTTTACAAGTGATATATAATTTATAACAAAATCTTAAATATGCGTTTATCTCAGAAAATGCGTTTATTGGAGTATGTTATCTCCCCCAAGTGAAAAACGTTTGAAAACAGTTCAAAGAGCGGGGTAAGTGAAACTCACTGTTTGCGAAGAATATCCCGATCTAGATCACCAAGTGATGTGCGTCGTAGAAACTCTCTAGCGTTCTAAATAACAAAGAGATTTTCTAAGTATCGGTACGTTTAACGAGTCTCTAGACTCGGCACATAATACCTATGCACGTAACAGATTTCGTGTTTCGTTTGTGAATTGTGTGTGACTTAAACAAGTACAATTGTGATACGATACATGAGTGAGCAATTACTTTCGTGTCACGTACTAATAACATACTTTACTAGCAATTATTCCCGTAAGGGCATTTTGGTCAACAAACAAAGATTAACTAACCAATATTCCCCATAAGGGCAATTTGGTCAATTCATGGCAATCAACTAACAACTATTCCCCGCAAGGGTATTTTGGTCAAAATACAACAATTATACAAAAACTATCATATTTCATGCATTCCTACACAACTCAGCAGCTAGTTTCGTTATGACAGAATTTCTACTTGAAAGATTGCACTAGTTCACCGATCATAACGTCTCAATTAATTCACCAAAAATCACCACAGAAGCATACATATCTTAGGTTTCCAGAACATATTTTATCTTATTTTTATTCCACATATTTTTCTTATAATGACCAAAACATTACAGCAAACTCATATCAGTCAGATTCATGTGCAACAGAATGTTATTTGCAATTCCCATTAAACGAAAAATCCAATAAATGCAAGACCACTTGGGTTTGGTTCCTAACTCAGTGAGTCAACTTCCAGAAGTGGAACCAACCCAATTGGTCTCGTAGTTCATGAGATATAACATTTACAACATAACCTAACAGCAGGTCTAACAGCTCAGCTTTGCATCACGTTTTTGTAAAATCATAAAAGTATACTTCCACTTACCCAAAAATTACGAATTTATACTTTATAGAAACTAGACTCAACCTAGTTTACTGCAGTACCCACAATCTCAATCAATTTTCACGTTTACACTTCGTTACAGTCACTTAAACATCGTATATACATTCTGTCCAGAATCTGTTCACATCAAAACTCAACATAATAACAATCTATGAACTATCATGCATCCATATAACCCTCTAGACACTATAACTACTATCCATGCATATCAATTACACCATACATACAAGATTAGGGTTTGTGTTTTAACTCAAATCAAAGACAACAATGAATCATGCAACAACATCAATCTAGTTATCAATCCATTATCCAACTAACAACAATCATATTAATCACATACATGCACATGATCGGCCGATTAGGGTTTATACACAACCCATTAAACATCAAAATTAAACAACAAAGAGGTAAGAGGTGATCAAGTATACCTTCCTAGCACCTAGTTCTTGGATTAATCTCTTGATTTGATGTGTATATGTGTGAGTTGGTGGACGGCAGCCGTGGAGAACCAAGGAGGGGAGGGCCGATCGGTCTTGAGTTTATAAAATAGATTAGGGTTTAGTGTTTAGGTTATATTTATAGATAACCAAGTTACATTCTAGTCCCTAAACTTTCAAGTGCTACATCTCTAGCCTAAACTAGTTGGTTCTTGTTTCTTGTTTAACATTCCACATAACTATCAAGTAACACACATATACCTAACACATAATAATCACATAATTAGTGTTTTGACGTTTGTCGTTTATTTATCAATCGCTCGCGTCAACTCGTTTGCGTTTCGGTGCAAATCCCGAAAGACTACACATGTAGTAAATGTTAAGCGTCATTTAAACCCTAGTTTAAATGTAATGAAGTATGCGTTATAGATTCAACGATCTTAAAGTTTGAATTGACGGAGTTGAGTTAACGGGGTTAACCTGAAATTGACGATTGTCACATCATTCCCATGTTAAAGAATTTTCGTCCCGAAAATTTGAGTCAAGTCGTGATGAGAGCCTGAAAAAGTAAGAAAAAATTTTCAGTTTGTCATATCATCCCCTAGTAGAAAGAAATTTCGTCCCGAAATTTAGTTCATACCTCCGGTGATGTTTGACGGTTTGCCGGGTTTCGCGGTTTTCGGTGTTTGGTTAGCCCTTCAAAAAGGTGAGGATACTTTTTCATCATGTGATCCTCGCGTTCCCATGTGAACTCCGGTCCACGTCTCGAGTTCCAACGAACCTTAACGATTGGAATTTTGCTGTGCTTGAGCGTTTTGGTTTCCCAATCCAAAACCTCGACTGGTTCCTCAATGAACCGTAACTGTTCATCAACTTGTAGTTCCTCCAAAGGGACTACTTGGGTTTCATCAGACAGGCATTTCTTCAAATTTGATACGTGGAATACATCGTGTACGCCACTGAGTTCTGTTGGTAGGTCCAGTCGGTACGCCACCGGACCAATGCGCTCAGTTATCCGGTACGGACCAACATACCGTGGGTTGAGTTTGTTTCGCTTACCAAAGCGAACCACACCTTTCCAAGGTGAGACTTTGAGTAACACCCGATCGTTCACTTGAAATTCGAGAGGTTTTCGGCGCTTGTCGGCGTAACTCTTTTGGCGATCTCGTGCTGCTGCCATGCGGTTTCGGATTTGAACAATCTTTTTCGAGGTTTCGAGTACCAGTTCCGGACCAGTGATTTGGCTGTCACCCACCTCTGCCCAGCAGAGTGGTGATCGACACTTCCGTCCGTACAGCGCTTCAAACGGCGCTGCCTTAATACTTGCGTGGTAGCTGTTATTATACGAAAACTCTACCAAGGGTAAGTGGGGTTCCCAACTTTTTCCGAAATCTAAAACACATGCACGCAACATATCCTCCAGGGTCTGAATAGTCCGTTCACTTTGCCCATCCGTCTGAGGATGGTATGCTGTACTCATATCAAGACGGGTGCCCAGTGCGCTTTGCAGCGACTTCCAAAAGTGCGAGGTGAAACGAGAATCTCGATCGGAAATGATCGAGACAGGCACTCCATGTCTAGACACCACTTCTTTCATGTATACTCGAGTCAGTCTTTCCATTTTGTCTGTTTCCTTAATTGCTAGGAAGTGTGCCGATTTAGTCAATCGGTCAACGATCACCCAGATGGTGTCGCATCCCGTCGGTGTCTTAGGCAAACCCGTAATAAAGTCCATTGAGATGTGTTCCCATTTCCACATTGGGAGTTCCGGTTGTTGCAGTAGACCAGATGGTTTCTGGTATTCTATCTTGACTCTGGCACAAGTCAAACATTTGCTCACGTAGGTGGCAATGTATGCTTTCATGTTCGGCCACCAGTAAAGTGCCTTTAAATCATGATACATTTTATCTGAGCCAGGGTGGATAGAATATCGGGACTTGTGAGCTTCGTCCATCACTAGAGTTCTCAACTCTCCGTATCGTGGAACCCAAATCCGGTTCTTAAAATATCGGGCCCCGTCTGATTTGGTTTCAAGTTGCTTGCTCATGCCCCGCATGAGTTCCGATGGAAAATTATCACCTTTCAAAGCTTCCAGTTGCGCATCGCGAATCTGATCGGGTAAGTTGGCATGAATCGTGAGTTGCAATGCTCTCACCCGTCTGGGTTTATCTGTTTCTTTTCTGCTGAGGGCGTCGGCCACCACGTTGGCCTTGCCAGGGTGGTACTTGATGGCACAATCATAATCTTTAAGCAGCTCGACCCAACGACGCTGTCGCATGTTCAGCTCCTTCTGATCGTAGATATGTTGGAGACTCTTGTGGTCGGTGTAAATGGTAAACTTGGTACCGTACAAGTAATGCCTCCATATCTTAAGAGCAAACACTACAGCTCCGAGTTCCAAATCATGGGTCGTGTAGTTCTTCTCGTGAACCCGTAGTTGTCTAGAGGCGTAGGCTATAACCTTCTCGAGTTGCATCAGCACACAACCGAGACCTTGTATAGATGCGTCACAGTGTACCTCAAAATTTTCCGTTCCCTCGGGGAGGGCTAAAATAGGGGCGCTACAAAGCTTGGTTTTCAACAGTTGAAAAGCGGATTCTTGCGCGTCACCCCAGTTGTACTTAGTGCCCTTGTGAGTCAAAGCGGTGAGGGGTTGAGCAATCTTTGAAAATCCCTCGATGAAACGCCGGTAGTAGCCGGCCAGTCCTAGGAATTGTCGCACCTCAGTCGGAGTCTTAGGTGCTTCCCAGTTTTTGATGGCCTCTACCTTACCGGGATCGACGTGGATACCATTCTCGTTGATCACATGTCCTAAAAAGTGAACCTCGCGAAGCCAAAATTCACATTTCGAGAGTTTAGCATACAGTTGTTCCTTCTTCAGTAGTTCCAGAATTACCCTTAAGTGCTCTTCGTGGTCAGTCTCGTTCTTGGAGTAGACGAGAATATCATCGATGAAAACAATCACGAACTTGTCGAGGTACGCTTTGCATACTCGATTCATGAGATCCATAAATACGGCTGGCGCGTTGGTTAGGCCAAAAGGCATAACCGAAAACTCGTAGTGACCATACCGTGTTCTGAAAGCCGTCTTTGAGATATCTTCTTCGCGCACTCTCAGCTGGTGGTAACCGGATCGTAGATCAATCTTCGAGTAGTAACTCGATCCTTGAAGCTGGTCAAACAAATCATCAATTCGGGGTAAAGGATAACGGTTCTTGACCGTCACCTTGTTCAACTCCCGGTAGTCGATGCACATTCGGAAAGTCCCGTCTTTCTTTCGTACAAACAAGACAGGGGCTCCCCATGGCGATGAGCTAGGTCGGATAAAACCTTTATCCAACAAATCTTGCAACTGAGTGGACAACTCCTGAAGTTCCGCCGGTGCGAGTCGATACGGGGCTCGTGCTATGGGTGCTGCACCGGGTGTCAACTCGATTTGAAATTCGACTTGAAGAATAGGAGGGAGTCCGGGCAAATCCTCCGGGAAAACTTCCGGAAAGTCTCGCACAACCGGTATGTCTTCAATTCGTTTCTCCTTCGCGGGTTTCTCAACAATCTGCGCCAAAATTGCCGGATGGCCCTTTCGTAAATACTTCTGTGCATTCAAAAGGGTAATGACGCTGGTGGTCATGCCGCTTCTCTCGCCTCGGACCGAAATGATCTCGCCGGAAGGGGTGGTAATATGGACTATCTTATCATGGCATATAATCTCCGCTCGGTTCTCGGATAACCAGTCCATGCCGACAACGACATCGAAACTACTAAGCGTAAAAGGAATAAGGTCAATGTCAAAGACATGACCTGACAGTTTCAACTTACATCCCGCAAGTATATGAGTTGTTACTACAGTTTTACCGTTAGCTAATTCGACAGGAAACTTAGCGTCTAACGGGGTTGGAGTAAGGTCTAAAAGTTGGCTAAAAGCTTTTGACACAAAACTCCTATCAGCTCCAGTGTAAACAAAACAGAAGCAAAACAATCGTTTACAGGGAACTTACCAGACACCACATGCGGATCATTGCGGGCTTGACCCGATCCAATCACAAACGCTCTTCCTTTGCCATTTCCTCCACCATTACTGCCACTTCCATTACCCCCATTGTTGTCATTCTGTTTCAGCTTGGGGGAATCCTTCCGGAAATGGCCTTCCTGTCCACATTCAAAACATCCCTTAGTCGTCATCGGTGGCTTAGGAGCACCCTTCGCCGCAAGGTCAACTCTACATTCCTTCGCCTGGTGACCTATCTTTCCGCATCTTTGACACTTGACACGGTCACACTGACCAACATGATGAAAGTTGCACCTGTTGCACTTTGGATATTTCCCAGCATATCCGCTCGAAACCTGCCCGCTACCATTGTTGTTGTTGTTGTGATTCTGAGTGTTGAAACTCCGAGTAAATTCGGGCTTACGGTAGTGGTGTTGCGGTGGGAGGTTTGAGAATGAAGATCTGGTGTTGTCAAACTTTCTCTTCCCGCTGTTCGGGTTGCTGTTGTTGTTACTGTTGCTGACGTGGTCATTACTCGGGTTGTCACGGGCTTTAACAGTCGAACCCCTCGGTGGTAACGCACCCTGGGTCACAGCCTGATCCGTCAGTTTGTGAGCCAAACGGATCGCTTGCTGGATCGTGGCTGGTCTGGAAGACGTCACCATACCCTGAATCTGTGGTGCTAACCCATCAATGTACATCTCTATCCTCTTGCTCGGCGGATCCACCATCCGCGGACACATCACAGCCAACTCGTGCGAACGAGTAGTGTAGGCTTCAATCTCCGAACCCACCATCTTCAACGACCAAAACTCCGACTCTAACTTCGAAATTTCTTCCCTCGGACAGTACTCCTCTCGCATCATGCTTTTGAACTCCTCCCAGTTCATCGCGTTAGCCAGTTCCAATCCAAGGATCTGGACGTTCGAATTCCACCAAGTGAGGGCGGAATCCTCAAGTGTCCCAGCAGCGAATTTGACCCTACTGGCAGGGGGGCAGTTACACATCTCAAAGGCCGACTCGGCCTTCTCAGCCCAACGCAGGAAGCCTATAGCTCCCTCAGTGCCCTTAAACGTACTGGGCTTGCAGTCAAGGTAGTTCTTGAAGGTACACGTTCCACTCGGACCTCCAGTTTGATTCTGAACGTGTGCAGCTAAAGCGGCAGCAACATGGTCATTCAGCAGAGTTTGGAGTTCAGCTGCAGTCATGCTGATGTTACCACGTCCTCGTCCAGCGTTTCTTCCGGCCATTTCCTAGAATCACAGTATAAAATGTTAAACATGAAATTTTTTTTTTTTTTCATATACAACACACCATACATGTAATAAAAGATATGTAAGAAAGAAAAATAAGAAACAACATCACATCACAACCACATATTAGTCTAAATAAAAATTCATGATTAAAACCATTGTATTCGCTACAAAGTATTTCCAATCAATCCTTAAAATCATAGAAAAATAATAGTTAGGATGGAGACAACCCCTCCATCTAAGTGTCATCATCACTAGTGCTCTTGAAATCCAACCTGATTGCGTAAGTATACTCATGATTTTCTGGATCCACCAGTTTGAGGCCTGCGCCGGACCCTTCGTTGTTTGAAGCTCCATCAGTGAATAATCTCCAAACGTTTTCTTCATTATTGGCTTGCGGAGGGTCTACTTCGCGCTGAGCCTCTTCGACTTTTCCTTCAGGGATTTCTGCGATGAAATTAGCTAAGACTTGTCCCTTGATTGCTGGACGAGGCTTATAGGTGATCGTGTGCTCCCTTAATTCCAGCGCCCATTTTGTCAGCCTTCCTGAGAGCGCGGGACGTCGCAAGACTTGCTGGATGTTGTAACCAGTCAGGACTTCAATAGGATGACCATTGAAATATCTGTGAAGCTTGCGCGACGCATGCGTTAGTGATAAAAATAACTTTTCTATGATGGTGTAGCGCGTCTCAGGATCTGTCAGCACCCGACTTACATAATAAATTGGTGTTTGGATTCCCTTGCGATCCACCAATAATACTGCGCCAATGGCGCGCTCTCCTGCTGACAGGTACAACGTTAAAGTTTCACCAGGTAGTGGAGCTGTGAGCGCAGGCAGATTTATCAGACATTCTTTTATCTCACTGAAAGCTTGCTCGGCCTCAGGCGTCCACTTGAATTGGCTTTTCTTTAAGCAATTTCTCAATGTGTTAATGAATGGGGTAGATTTGCTTGCATGGTTTGCTAGGAACCTGTTAATTGATACCAATCTACTATTCAACTTTTGAACTTCCTTCATGGTAGATGGTGAGGGCATGCCGAGGATAGCCTCCACCTTCTCTGGGTTCACCTTGAAACCATCCTTGGTGACCATTACGCCGAGAAATTTCCCTTCTTCCACACCGAATGTGCATTTGCTCGGGTTGAGTTTCATGTTTACTTCCTTTAGGCGCCGAAGGGTTTCTTCGATGTCTTTGAGCATTTGTTTTTCCTCCCTGCTTTTAATCACCAAATCATCCACGTAGACTTCTAAGTTTTTTCCAATCTGCTCGTTGAAAATTGCATCCATGAGTCTTTGGTAAGTGGCTCCTGCATTCTTCAAACCAAAGGGCATTTTTGTGTAACAGAAAACACCCTTGTCAGTTCTGAAAGCAGTCTTGTCTTCATCCTGTGGTGCCATTTGAATTTGGTGATAGCCCTTATAGGCATCCAGGAAACATTTGAGCTTAAATGGCGCCACAGAGTCCACCTTCATATCAATGTTTGGGAGGGGGTAACAATCTTTTGAACACGCCTTGTTGAGGTCCTTGAAATCAATGCACATTCTCCATGACCCATTGCTCTTCTTTACCATCACAGGATTGGCTACCCATGTTTGATATCGTATTGGGCGAATGATGTTCGCGCGCAGTTGATCTTCTACTTGCTCATTCATGGCCTCTGTCTTCTCGTCTCCCATGACTCTTTTCTTTTGAGCAATTGGCTCCACGGACTTGAATGTGTTGAGAGAGTGCTGCGCCAGGTCTCGCGGAACCCCAGTCATATCAGAATGTTGCCACGCGAAGACTGACATATACGTTGTGAGCAATCTTTTCATTCTCACTCTTGTGTCATCTGATATCGTAGCTCCGATTGTGATTGTTTGTTCTGGGAATTTTGGGTTGAGAATCCATTCCTCTGGCGCGTTGTTTGCCACTGGGAGCTTCATTCTCCTCTCTCGAGGTATACTTATTACTGCGCATAAATGATCTCGGTACACAAATGTTACTCCTGTTGGTGTTGGGAACCCCAACGCGCCAAGCGCTGGTGACGGTATGGCGTTGAATTGGGCAATCGTTCCTCTACCCAAGATCATACTATGGCATGAAGTGGTGGGCAAGACCAGGAAGTTGACAATTTCAGCTCGCTTGTGCTTCTCATCCCCCATAGTTAGTTCGAATTGTATCTGACCTAGGGGGTGAATAATTTCGTTTGAGACACCCGAGATTGGTGCATTCACAACTTCGAACCTTGCTTGGTCTGCTGGATCCAACTTCCTGAAACATTGCTCATACATGATGTCTGACTCACTACCGGTGTCCACCAGGACTCTTGACACCTCATAATGAGCGATGTGTACAGTGATGACTAGAGGGCTGCTGATAGACGGGCCTCCTCTGATTCTTTGAAAGATTACTTGTTGCTCGCACCAATCCCCTTGGATTTGCGCGCTTCTCTTCCTCGATCCTTGCCTTTGCCTTCCTCCTTCAGCTACACAAATTCTTTTGAATTTTTTACTGGCTGAGGCTCCGTCTGGTTGTTCGTTCTCTGATCTTGGATTTTTTACCAGGTGAGCCAACTTGCCTGATTTCACATCTTTTTCGATCGCATCCTTCAAATGATGACATGCATCGGTGTTGTGCCCTGTGGATTTGTGAAACTCACAATATTTGCCACTGTTCGGTAGTCCCTTATGGAGTAATGGCCTGGGGTTTTTAAACTGGACATTCTCTGTGCTTAACACTTGGGAAGGCGTTTTGGTGAGGGGAGTCCATATTCTTGGTAGAGGTCTGTTAGGCTCTCTGTCGCCTTCCTTCTTGTCACCTTTTCCGCGATTAAGAATGTCTTTTTGGGGTTGGGGTGAACTTTGTTGCGCTTGCTTTTCTGCGGGAGAATAATTGGTTTGTTGCAACCTGGACCATACGGAGTTTTGTTTGCCCCTCCTTTCATTGTTGCGTGGTGCTTCTGCTTGATGCCCTTTATCTCTTGCTCTGTCTTGGGCAATTTGTTTTTCGTTTCGCGCGAAGACTCGTGATGCTTCCATAAGCTTAGCCCAAGTGGTTGGCATGCCTTCTCTGCTCACGAGAGCTCTGCGGAGTTGATCACTGCGCGCACCTTGTATAAAGGCTACGCGCAAGAGTTGCTCAGTGATGCCTTCAATTGCAAGAGATTCCTGATTGAAACGAGTTATGTAGTCTTCAATGGTTTCATCATTCCTGCGTACGCAGTGCATGATGTCATCAGGGTCGCGCGTGTGTCTGCGCTGCTGTACAAAGTGAGCCTGGAACTTTTCCAATAGCTCTTCGAACCCATCGATTTGTCCTGTCGGCAAGCTTTCGAACCAGACACGCGCTGCACCCGTGAGGCAGCGAGCAAACATGTGACACCATGTTGGCATCGTCCAGCTTTCTAAGTTTCCAGTGTTATAAAAACCTTGTAAGAAATCATTTGGATCTGTTGTACCATCGTACTTGCCTAAACCACTTGGCATCTTGGTTTTGTGTTGAATGGGAGCCTTCGCAATGCGCTCAGCGAATTTTGAATATTTTACCAAGATGGCTGGCCTATATGGTGTGGTTACATCCACTTGCCCTTTCGCTTGTGGGTTGTATGGTGTGTATAAATCCATATCAGCTTTGGCTCCAGGTGCTATGTGCATGTGTGCGCGAAACTGTGAACCTCCTGCATGAGTATCTCGCGTCTTATTCATGCTGTGCACCTCTTCCTCATCACTAATATCAGCTTGTTCGGTGTGAACAGAATGACCGTCTTCCGGCGCGCACGTCTTTTTTGTTGTTCCCTAAATGGTTTGTTTGTCAAATGCGAGCCTTTGTGTTAAATCGGCTAACTTTTTGTGTTTTACCAACTCATGTATTTGTCCATTAAACGCCGTTGTTCGTTTATGAGCCATTCTTTAGGGTAATTGGTTTCAACTTCCGGGCCCATTGGTCCTTTTTGTTTTGTACCAGTCAGATTTTGGAACGTGAGATCGTCTGGGGGAGTTTCAGTTTGACTATGAGGTGTTGTGTTGAAGGGATGGTTACTAGTGGTGCGCGCAGTGTCACGCGGCGCCCTCAGAACCTGATGTCCCTCATTAACATCCTCAAGCTCATTATCCTCCAGAACTTGATCTTTGTTTCGAACACCGGAAACCATGGTGAAGATTTTCAGAGAGAAAATTGATGAAATAGTGGTTTTGTTGCCGTTGTAACAGGTGATGACGCCAATGAAGAAGCGTGTATCGACTTACTTGTATACGATCAACGTTCCTCGGGTACAAGTGTGCTATATCACCGATGGTTTTCCGAGATACGAGTTCTTCCACCTACAAAACGAACAGCACCGTGAGCTTACCCCTCAGAAAGGGACAGAGGGGTTCTCTTTGGGGTAACCCTCAGGTTTGAGAATCAGATATTGTAGGAGAGGATAATCAGGATGTGAAAATGAGTAAAGGACTTAGAATATATTTTCTTTTCTCCCCATCTGTTGAGGTCGTGTGGTATTTATAGTATTAGGGTTTTCAATGATTGGGCTCAGACCCAATTAGGGCCTTTTTGGCTGGTCTGGAAGACGTCACCATACCCTGAATCTGTGGTGCTAACCCATCAATGTACATCTCTATCCTCTTGCTCGGCGGATCCACCATCCGCGGACACATCACAGCCAACTCGTGCGAACGAGTAGTGTAGGCTTCAATCTCCGAACCCACCATCTTCAACGACCAAAACTCCGACTCTAACTTCGAAATTTCTTCCCTCGGACAGTACTCCTCTCGCATCATGCTTTTGAACTCCTCCCAGTTCATCGCGTTAGCCAGTTCCAATCCAAGGATCTGGACGTTCGAATTCCACCAAGTGAGGGCGGAATCCTCAAGTGTCCCAGCAGCGAATTTGACCCTACTGGCAGGGGGGCAGTTACACATCTCAAAGGCCGACTCGGCCTTCTCAGCCCAACGCAGGAAGCCTATAGCTCCCTCAGTGCCCTTAAACGTACTGGGCTTGCAGTCAAGGTAGTTCTTGAAGGTACACGTTCCACTCGGACCTCCAGTTTGATTCTGAACGTGTGCAGCTAAAGCGGCAGCAACATGGTCATTCAGCAGAGTTTGGAGTTCAGCTGCAGTCATGCTGATGTTACCACGTCCTCGTCCAGCGTTTCTTCCGGCCATTTCCTAGAATCACAGTATAAAATGTTAAACATGAAATTTTTTTTTTTTTCATATACAACACACCATACATGTAATAAAAGATATGTAAGAAAGAAAAATAAGAAACAACATCACATCACAACCACATATTAGTCTAAATAAAAATTCATGATTAAAACCATTGTATTCGCTACAAAGTATTTCCAATCAATCCTTAAAATCATAGAAAAATAATAGTTAGGATGGAGACAACCCCTCCATCTAAGTGTCATCATCACTAGATGTCGTCATCTGAGGACACCTCTGAATGTGCCTCCTCCTCAGCCGGTTCTTCCTCCGGTTCTTCTTCGGGTTCCTCCTCGGGATCTTCCTCGGGATCCTCCTCAGGCTCCTCTTCGGGATCTTCTTCAGGTTCTGCCTCGGGCTCGGCCTCAGGCTCTGCCTCAGGTTCTGCTGCGTTCTGAGCAAGTTGCATTTGTAAGACATCGCAATGCTCTAACGCTATCTCAGTTCGGGTCCTTGCTTCTTGGAGTTGCTCTTGCAAGTCTATCATCTCAGCTTGCATCTTCATCATAACCTTCGTTTGTTGCTCACTAGTCTCTTGCATATCTTTCATTGCCGCCGCCATGCGGGCGATCTCCTCCTTATTCTCGGTTTCGTCTTTTAACAATCTGGAAACGTTCTCTCTCGTGTAGCGCATGTAACCCACATCACGCTCCAAACAAGAAACAACAGCTGCGAGAACTCGCTCCACAGGTTCGGTTATGGGTGGTAGAGTGTTAGGGTAAGCAGGGTGGTTCGGGTGAGGCAATGGGGGAACTTGTTCACGGTAGACCATACGTCTGATCATGTTGGGGTACCAATCCCAGCTAACGTCGTTTTCATACAGGCCTCCGGATAGGCGGTACCTCTTCGGTGCAGGAGCTTCGAGTTCCGGGACTACACGGGGTGGCGAGGCAGTAGGTAACTGCGGTTCCTTCCCGTGAGCATGCGTCATCGAATCGGATGATGATGAGGGTGGCGTCGACATTCCTACAGGTAAGCCGTGTATGCGCGCGCGTATGAGTGAAAATAGGTAAAGAGATAAGATTTCAAGACTACACAAACCTATGCAGTGCGTATCATTATAACTAATGGGTCGTCGCGGTTATAGTCTAGTATGCATGCAGCTTCTAGTTCGCTATAACCAATGGCTCTGATACCAATCTGTCACACCCTCAAAATCCACTAACGTAGTTTTACCGTCAGAGGGTGTGAACTGGCAGGATCGGAATCATTAGTTATAATCAAACCAAAGAAAAACGTTTAAATGTAAATAAGTGCGGAAGCGTAAAACCTTAATTCAAAAGTTGCGTCACGCAGGACGACTTAAAACCAAATGTAACTGTTAAAAATTAAGTTTGCAGAATAAAGATGGTTTCAATTAATGCATGCTCCTAAACCGCGCGCCCCGCCTCGGCTACCTGAGAATAACATACTAAAAGTGTCAACACAAGGTTGGTGAGTTCACAAGTTAAATAAGATAAATCGTTTAGCGTTTTGCGTAACCTCGTTACGGCGTTTCAGTGTTGCGTAACCCCGTTACGACGTTTAAGTGTTGCGTAACCCCGTTACGACGTTTAAGTGTTGCGTAACCCCGTTACGACGTTTAAGTGTTGCATTACCAGATAGTGTTATGTCAAATTATATATCGATAGGTAGCTAATCTATACAACAAGTATCGCCAAGTGGTTCGCGACCGAAGCTGACTGTTTATCAAGTGCCCGTCACCAGGTCAATCCAGACCATGGTAAGTGTTAGCCAAAATTACACCCACTCAACCTCCAGTTGAGCTTAGCGTCGGGTGGGGTTTGTCAAACCCAGTAGTACTACTCAACAGTGACTCGCTATTCCAAATATTAACCGGTCCGATGTGTGGGACTTCAAATGTTACGTTTGCCGCTTAGCCTTTACAAGTGATATATAATTTATAACAAAATCTTAAATATGCGTTTATCTCAGAAAATGCGTTTATCGGAGTATGTTATCTCCCCCAAGTGAAAAACGTTTGAAAACAGTTCAAAGAGCGGGGTAAGTGAAACTCACTGTTTGCGAAGAATATCCCGATCTAGATCACCAAGTGATGTGCGTCGTAGAAACTCTCTAGCGTTCTAAATAACAAAGAGATTTTCTAAGTATCGGTACGTTTAACGAGTCTCTAGACTCGGCACATAATACCTATGCACGTAACAGATTTCGTGTTTCGTTTGTGAATTGTGTGTGACTTAAACAAGTACAATTGTGATACGATACATGAGTGAGCAATTACTTTCGTGTCACGTACTAATAACATACTTTACTAGCAATTATTCCCGTAAGGGCATTTTGGTCAACAAACAAAGATTAACTAACCAATATTCCCCATAAGGGCAATTTGGTCAATTCATGGCAATCAACTAACAACTATTCCCCGCAAGGGTATTTTGGTCAAAATACAACAATTATACAAAAACTATCATATTTCATGCATTCCTACACAACTCAGCAGCTAGTTTCGTTATGACAGAATTTCTACTTGAAAGATTGCACTAGTTCACCGATCATAACGTCTCAATTAATTCACCAAAAATCACCACAGAAGCATACATATCTTAGGTTTCCAGAACATATTTTATCTTATTTTTATTCCACATATTTTTCTTATAATGACCAAAACATTACAGCAAACTCATATCAGTCAGATTCATGTGCAACAGAATGTTATTTGCAATTCCCATTAAACGAAAAATCCAATAAATGCAAGACCACTTGGGTTTGGTTCCTAACTCAGTGAGTCAACTTCCAGAAGTGGAACCAACCCAATTGGTCTCGTAGTTCATGAGATATAACATTTACAACATAACCTAACAGCAGGTCTAACAGCTCAGCTTTGCATCACGTTTTTGTAAAATCATAAAAGTATACTTCCACTTACCCAAAAATTACGAATTTATACTTTATAGAAACTAGACTCAACCTAGTTTACTGCAGTACCCACAATCTCAATCAATTTTCACGTTTACACTTCGTTACAGTCACTTAAACATCGTATATACATTCTGTCCAGAATCTGTTCACATCAAAACTCAACATAATAACAATCTATGAACTATCATGCATCCATATAACCCTCTAGACACTATAACTACTATCCATGCATATCAATTACACCATACATACAAGATTAGGGTTTGTGTTTTAACTCAAATCAAAGACAACAATGAATCATGCAACAACATCAATCTAGTTATCAATCCATTATCCAACTAACAACAATCATATTAATCACATACATGCACATGATCGGCCGATTAGGGTTTATACACAACCCATTAAACATCAAAATTAAACAACAAAGAGGTAAGAGGTGATCAAGTATACCTTCCTAGCACCTAGTTCTTGGATTAATCTCTTGATTTGATGTGTATATGTGTGAGTTGGTGGACGGCAGCCGTGGAGAACCAAGGAGGGGAGGGCCGATCGGTCTTGAGTTTATAAAATAGATTAGGGTTTAGTGTTTAGGTTATATTTATAGATAACCAAGTTACATTCTAGTCCCTAAACTTTCAAGTGCTACATCTCTAGCCTAAACTAGTTGGTTCTTGTTTCTTGTTTAACATTCCACATAACAATCAAGTAACACACATATACCTAACACATAATAATCACATAATTAGTGTTTTGACGTTTGTCGTTTATTTATCAATCGCTCGCGTCAACTCGTTTGCGTTTCGGTGCAAATCCCGAAAGACTACACATGTAGTAAATGTTAAGCGTCATTTAAACCCTAGTTTAAATGTAATGAAGTATGCGTTATAGATTCAACGATCTTAAAGTTTGAATTGACGGAGTTGAGTTAACGGGGTTAACCTGAAATTGACGATTGTCACACTTTTTGGCCTCCTCCTATTGCTTCGCGCCACGTGTACTTAGGACACCTGGTGCTTTTTCGTTGATTATTCTCTGATCAAGGTATTTCACCTGACCCATGTGCCATCACGTGGTGGCACATGGGGTTTGCTGAGTTGTCCACCCTTCATTGGCAGCTGTCTATGTGACAATCGTCAATTTCAGGTTAACTTCGTTAACTCAACTCCGTCAATTCAAACTTAAAGATCACTGAATCTATAACGCACACCTCATTACATTTAAACTAGGGTTTAAATGACGCTTAACACTTACTACATGTGTAGTCTTTCGGAAATTGCACCGAAACGCAAACGAGTTGACGCAAACAATTGGTGAATAAACGAAAAACGTCAAAACAGTAATTATGTGACAATTATGTGTTAGACTTATGTGTTGTGTGATAACATCGTTATAAACGTTAACTCAATGTACTAGAACTAGTTAGTTAAGCTAGAAAAACAACAATTAAAAGTTGAGGGACTTGAGTGTAACATATTATTATTAATAATAGTAAACCTAAACCCTAACTCATTCTTTCTCTCCTCTCCCCCCCCCCCTCACGGCAGCCGCCATTCACACACACACATACAACCAAGTTTTCAAGCTTTTGATTGAAGACTAAGGTGCTAGGAAGGTATAAACGACTATCCCTTGCATCCTTTATACTTAATTTCGATGTTTAATGGGTTAATTGAAAACCCTAGGGGCCGATTTATGTGTGTATGGTGTTCATATGATTGTTGTTGATTTGATGATGATTTGATAACTAGAATTGATATTGTTACATGTTAATTGTTTGTGTCTTTGAGTTGAGTTCAAGCAAAAACCCTAATCTTGTATGTAATGTGTAATTGATGTGCATGGATAGTGATTATGGAGTCTAGAGTGTTATATGAACGGATTATAGTCTATAGATGGTTAATAGGTTGAGTTTTGTTGCAAACAGTTTCTGGACAGATTGTGTTGTTAATGTTCAATTGACTGTATCTGGGTATAAATGTAAGAATTGGTTGAGATTATTGATACTACAGTAAACTAGGTTGAGTCTAGTTTCTAAAGAATATAAATTTGCAATTTTTGGACGTGTAAAAGTTAACTTTTATGATTTTACAAAAACGTTGTGCAAAGCTGAGTTGTTAGACCTGCTGTTAGGTTGTTTTGTAAATATTATATCTCATGAACTACGAGACTAATTGGGTTGGTTCCACTTCTG